>NC_057719.1:40615112-40683255 GCF_004010195.1 Chiloscyllium plagiosum
GCCTAGGAACCCTCCAACCACAAGGGATGAATGCAGATTTCTCCAGCTTCCTCATTTCCCCTCTCACCACCTTTTCTCAGTCCCAACCCTCAAACTCAGAACCACCTTCTTGACCTGCAATCTTCTTCCCGACCTCTCCACGCACCCTCACCTTGGCCTCCTTCCACCTATCGCATTTCCAACGCCCCTCCCCCAAGTCCCTCCTCCCTACCTTTTATCTTAGCCTGCTGGACACACTTTCCTCATTCCTGAAGAAGGGCTTATGCCCGAAACGTCGATTCTCCTGTTCCTTGGATGCTGCCTGACCTGCTGCGCTTTTCCAGCAACACATTTTCAGCTAACACCAGTTTATAGTCCAACAGGTTTAATTGGAAGCACTAGCTTTCCGAGCGTCGCTCCTTCATCAGGAGGTTGTTGAAGGTCTGATGAAGGAGCGGTGTTCCGAAAGCTAGTGCTTCTAATTAAACCTGTTGGACTGTAACCTGGTGTTGTGTCATTTTTAACGTTGTACACTCTCCAACACCAGCATCTCCAAATAGAGGGCATAGGTTTAGACTGAGAAGGGAAAGATATAAAAAAGTCTTCAGGATAACTTTTTCATGCAGAGGGTGTACGTGTATGGAATGAGCTGCCAGCAGAAGTGGTGGAGGCTAGTACGATTGCAACATTCAAAAGGCATCTGGGTGTGTATGTGAATAGGAAGTGTTTGGAGGGATATGGGCCAGGCGCTGGCAGGTGGGCTACCTAGTCAGCATGGATGAGTTGGACCGAAGGGTCTGTTTCTGTGCTGTACATCTCTATGACTCTATGACTGTATGAATATAGACCCAGATTCCTTAAGTGTTCCTCATACGGTAAGCTTTTCATTCCTGGGACCATTCTCATGAAGCTCCTCTGAACACGCTCCAGGGCTGGTGCATCTTTCCTGAGATATGGGGACCAAACAGTGCACAACATTCCAAATGTGGTCTGACCAGCACCTTATAGAGCCTCAAAAGTATATCCCTACTTTGATATTCAAGTCCTGTCAAAATAAATGCCATCATTGCATTTGCCTGCCAAACTATTGACTCAAACTGTAAGTTTACCTTGAGAGAGTTCTGGACTGGAAGTCACAATTATCTTTGTACTTCAGAGTTCTAAATTTTCTTCCATTTTGGAAATAGTCCATGCCTCTATTCTTCCTACCAAAGTGCATGACCTCACATGTTGTACTCCATCTGCCATTTTTTTGCCCACTCTTCAAGTACAGACTGCTTGAGTACACAAGACATAGACTGCTGGTGAAAACTGCATCTGGAGTATTGCCGCTTCACAGGTCATCTTATTTAAGGAAGGATGTCAATGCATTGAAGGCAGTTCCAGCCCTGGAATTAATGCGTCACCTGATGAGGACAGATTGAACAGGCTAGGCTTGTATCCATGGGAGTTTAGAAGAATAAGAGACAACTTGATTGAAACATATAAAATCTTGAGGTATCTGGACAGAGTAGATGGAGAGGCGGAGTTGGGTACTGTAGATGCTGGAGATTTGAGTCAAGATTAGAGTGGTGCTGGAAAATTACAGCAGGTCAGGCAGCATCCGAGGAGCAGACAATCAATGTTTCGGACAAAAGGCCTTCATCAAGAATGAGCCCCTTCATTCCTGATGAAGGACTTTCGCCCGAAACTTTGATTTTCCTACTCATCAGATGCTGCCAGACCTGCTGTGCTTTTCCAGCATCACTCTAATCTTGAGAGTAGATGGAGAGGCATTTACTGTTATGGGAGAATCTCGAACTGCGGGTCTCTGCTTAAAAATCAGGATTACTTATGTAAAACAGAAATGAGATGTTTTCTTTTTCTCAGATGATAATGAGTCTTTGAAACTCTGTTCCTGAAAAGGTAGTGGAAACAAAGTCCTTGAACATTTTTAAGGCATAGGTATATAGGTTCTTGTTAAACAAGGTGATTAGGTGTGTGTGGGAATTTGGCTTTAAGGTTACATACAGATCAGCCATGATCTTGTTGAATGCTAGAACATGTTCAAGGGGCTGAATAGCCGACTCTTTCTAACCTCACCTTTCTGTATTATTGACCTATTATATCTAACATAAATTTGCCTTTTTTGAGCTATCTCACCTGGCTTGATTGTCAATACCTCAGGGTTTCAGGAAGAGGCAAGATTTGGGGTCCCTTTTTTTTGTGATGATGCATATATTATGTCAGCTTCAAAACATCAGGCGAGCCCCAGCTAGACAAAGGAAGTGCTTCAGTGATATCCTCAAGGCCTCACTGGCAAAGTGCACCATTCCTACAGAATAAGCACAAGAGTTTCTATTCAATGTTGTGGTATCTGTGCCCATTTCAGATGGTGGCTATGCACGTGAAAAGGGCCATGACCAATTTAGTAATGGCCCAAACTCCCCAGAAGGTCAAATGTGAAGGATTATCAGCTTTAGTACAAAAAAATGGGCCAATAATTTAAAATTTATAAACAAAAGTCTTCTGTGAAAGGGAAGTAAAGTACAGTTGGTTTTTAAATCCTATGATGACAGCTTTCACTGAATGTAAGCAATTTACAGTCTTGAGTGTTCTGATACTTCATATTAAAAAAAAAGTTCTGCTGTTCAGATTTTTGGATATTTTGCTTGTCAGTCAGCAGTGACTCTTATCTTTTTCTGCAGGCACACTGAACTTATCAAAGTATTGTAGCAGGCTGGTGCCCAGTTCTCTAACAAAGAGGTTATCTTTGTGAGAACTGACATGTGTAAGTACGATTTCCTGTTTGTTGCGTGTCATGGCTGATTCATGCACACTCTTTACTGTAAGCATGCCACCTGGCGGTACTGCAAGATCAAAAGAATAATTGTGGAACAGTGTGAATAATACTGTTTAATTTATCACATTTTTTGTTTAAGTTTCTATTATTTGAGTGCTTTGAAAAAGGAGGCCATGTTATTAGATTTTTTTTCTCAATTGCTTATACCTTATCGTTGAAAAGCACAGATTTAAAAATATTTTAACAATTTATAAAGCACATATGGTTCACAAAATTGTATGATATTTAAATTTAATATACAGTCTATTCAAGTAAAATAATTTCTTTTCCTCCCCCAACACCAGACCAGAATTTGAAAGCCAATTTATGAAGGGTCAGGTACAGGTATAATTGACATATAATTTGGTGTTTGTGCTATATTAAGAAACCAGTTTGTATTAAAAGAATATGGACCTGCTTTTACTCCATTCAATTCCTCACAAACTCTCAACCTCAGCATTAGATTCAGCAGCACATATAGAATAGAGTATTTCTTTACCACTGCGGAGGAGGGGATATTGGCTCATCCATTATGGCGGTTACTCTGTCATCAAGTTACTAAATCGTGTTGACAGTTGCTAAAGAGGGACTGATCTGTCTAACGTCTCTGTGAATATGCACATTGTGGGGGAAGGGAAGGAGATTGTCAACTGTCTGCTGCTCGTGTTACTGGCATGCCCCAGAGAAGAATCCTAATAGCATTCCCAGTGAGCAATATGCCTCTCAGTAAGGCATGACTGAAAATGGGAGGTCAGCATTTGAGAAATGGGTACTAGGGAACACTTTGGTTGTCTGATAGGGTCCCAAACCCCAACACATGTGGCTTAAATGAGGGCCTGTAAGGAGGAAACAGCCTGAGTTTAATGCACCTCAAATAGTCAAATCAATTTGGATTTTGGACTCATATTTGAATGTTCAAGTACAAGTACAAAAACTGTATACCAATTTGTGTCAAGTGGTGAGCAGCCTAACCAGTAGTCTTTGACAGCAAGACTTATTCCAAAAAGATCCCATGACATGCTGATTGCCTCTGTTGGACAATTCCCAGTGGCCTGGGCACAGCTATGTGAATCAACAATGAAAGCTTTCTGTCCAATACAGTGCACATATTCATAGCTTTAACCAGCTGAGTAATTGGAGAAATTTGAGAAAGATTAAGGATTTTGGGGCAGCACGGTGGCTCAGTGGTTAGCACTACTGCATCACATCGCCAGGGACCCCTGTTCGATTCCAGCCTCAGGCGACTGCCTGTATGGACTTTGCACATTCTCCCCGTGTCTGCGTGGGTTTCCTCCGGATGCTCCGGTTTCCTCCTACAAGCACAAAGATGTGCAGGTTAGGTGAATTGGCCATTCTAACTTGCCCATAGAGTTGGGTGTATTAGTTTGAGGGAAATTGGTTTGGGTGGATTACTCTTCAGATGGTGAGTGTGGACTTGTTGGGCCGAAGGGCCTGTTTCCACACTGTAGGGAATCTAATTAGTTGAATTTAAATTATGATTGTGATTTCTATTTGGTGGGGCTTACTTTATCATCAAAAGCATTTCTTTGATTACAACTAGCTTTCTGTCCATTATCGTTCACATCATTTTGATGAACTCTCCGATCTCCAAGGAATTCTACTTGGATTTTAGGTAAAACACAGCTATCACTGGCTATCACTACTACACAATTGCTGGCACTGAAACACAGCAAAAGTAATTTATTTTAAGTTTTAATTTGGCACCACAACATTTGCAATCGGCTATGCTCCATGTAATTTCATCTCCATGAAATGTCATGGACTTTTAAGTTCCCAAAAATAAGCCCTTATAAGAACTTTGGGTGCTGGAGATTAGCAATAATCTAGTGTCACTGTTGTGCTATATGATTAAAAAAAAGCATTATTTGATCCATTTGTTTAATTTGTCCACTTTGATGATATGCCTGCCTATAATATGCTGGTATACTTTGTGTCAATTCTCTGTGAGAAATTGAGGAGGTATATAAATAGCCGCCTTGTGGCAGAGCATGTTTGTGATTGATTTCACCTATTGTTGAAAAATTGGCCGTGGGTGGCTGGGAATTCTGTCATTTTGCTCTGGGTGGAGGGGGAGGGAAGTTGAAGAGCAACTTGGCCTGTTGAACTAAGTCACAAGAAACCACATAAGCTCCAAAGGAGTGTCTCTTTGTGCTGATGCTCAGTATGCATAGTCACAAAACCCCTCCTAGACCTGTCTGCTGTCGTTCATAATTCTGGTTCAACCTGTTTTCTTCATGCCAACCGATAGTGTCAGGTGGAGCTATTGTGTAGCAAACTGGAATGAGGCTCCAGGTGCACACTTCTGAAACTTTTATTCACATTTGACTGCAGATTCCCAAAACTTTTTAAACTTTAAAAAAATCCTAGGAATGTGAACCAATTCCATATTCCAGTGGGATACTCCAAAATAATGTTTCACTTAAACTTGTGTTTGTTCTTTTTGGTGAAAATAAATCTGTAATTTAAGGCTGAGTTTCTTAAATATGGTGGCGTTTCTTACAATGCAGCAGGACATTGATTCCTCAGGGGAAGTTATAAATGAGTCATGATAACAAAACCAAAATTGATCCATGTTTGCAATGAAAAACATGTCAGCCATGGTTCTCCACCCTGCCCAGAAAACTTCACAGAATCAGGTAAGAATCCAATATAGTGCCAATTTCAACTCCTCCATCCCTACTGAAGTAGAGAGAAAAATTGAGTTGCGATGATCTTTGACCTTGAGCAATTGGAAAGAAACACCAATGTGGAGTAATAGGCAGACTAAAGATCCCAAAATGCATCTGTGGTAATAGGTTATTAGAGCACCACCTTCTGGATGAATACATAAATATAATTTAATAAAGAAGCAAACAAATAAATAAATCCCAGCAAAGCCAACAAATATGAAGCAGAATGAACTTAAATTCTTTAAAAAATGGAAAACTTTGCAGACACTAGAAATCTTAAATAAAGGAACCTAGTCTGTATTGCATAAAATACCTGGTCACAACAGTCAGCTGACTGACCAGTTGTGAACTGCACAACTTAAGAACTGCATTCTTCTTAAGTTATGCAGTTCAGAAATATTTTTTGTTTACAGGTTTGGGGAAGTTTTTCTAACCTGATTCGGCTCACATCTCTGGTTGCGAAGAATTGATATATAGTTACTGCTCGAAGGTACATGTCAACTTAGAAGTGGATAGAATCAGAGTTGCAATCTCCTAAATCTGTGTTGAGTCATAGAGCTATACAGCATGGAAACAGACTCTTCGGTCCAACTCGTCCATGCCGGCTAGATATCCCAACCCAATCTAGTCCCATTTGCCAGCACCCAGCCCATATCCCTCCAAACCCTTCCTATTCATATACCCATCCAAATGCCTCTTAAATGTTGCAATTGTACCAGCCTCCACCACATCCTCTGGCAGCTCATTCCATACACGTACCACCCTCTGTGTGAAAAAGTTGCCCCTTAGGTCTCTTTTATATCTTTCCCCTCTCACCCTAAACCTATGCCCTCTAGTTCTGGACGACTCCTCCCCAGGGAAAAGACCTTGTCTATTTATCCTACCCATGCCCCTTATGATTTTATAAATCTCTATAAGGTCATCCCTTAGCCTTCGATACTCAGGAAAACAGCCCTGGCCTATTCAGCCTCTCCCTATAGCTCAAATCCTCCAACCCTGGCAACATCCTTGTAAATCTTTTCTGAACCCTTTCAAGTTTCACAACATCTTTCCGATAAGAAGGAGACCAGAATTGCACGCAATATTCCAAAAGTGGCCTAATCAATGTCCTGTACAGCCGCAACATGACCTCCCAACTCCTGTACTCAATACTCTGACCAATAAAGGCAAGCATACCAAACGCCTGAGACTCTACTTTCAAGGAGCTATGAACCTGCATTCCTAGGTCCTTTTGTTCACTTTGATAGTGATTTCAATCATGTATTTTAATTTAGTGGGCTGCCATAAAGAATCAAAATACTGGTGATTCCATTGTAGAAGAAAGTGAGAACTGCAGATGCTGGAGATCAGAGCTGAAAATGTGTTGCTGGAAAAGCGCAGCAGGTCAGGCAGCATCCAAGGAACAGGAGAACCGATGTTTCGGGCATAAGCTTTCCTGAAGAAGGGCTTATGCCCGAAACGTCGATTCTCCTGTTCCTTGGATGCTGCCTGACCTGCTGCGCTTTTCCAGATTCCATTGTAGACTTTTGTCTGGCCCTCAGTGTGCTGCCCTATTACTGTTCACCACTAGATTACAGCTCCAGACATTTCAAAATGTAATGGCATCCAGTGCACCCGCATAGCCCGTTGTGCACTGTTAGGCCGGAGCTAGCCAGCATGAATCCTGATATTTACCCCAGACTGATTTTTGCACTCCAGCTGACTGTCCAGAGAAGTCCAGACTGATTTGTTTTGACTTCCAGGACTGATAGTAACCCAGTTTCTGGACTGTAAAAGTGTCGATCCCCTAATTTACGTTAGTCCAATGACTGGCTCCCTCAACCTACCCACAGATAGGAAAAGGCCTGCAAGTGACATGCATTAGCACAGAGGGCCCTGTTCCTTCCAAGTAGAAAGAACATGTACACCAACTGTACCTGTTTTAAGTGAACAAAATGGGTGACAGAGTTGAGAGTGTGCTGCTGGAAAATCACAGCAGATCAGGCATCTGAGGAGCAGGAGAATGGAAGTTTCAGGCATAATCCCTTCATCAGGAATGTCCAATGAAGGGCTTATGCCTGAAACGCCAATTCTCCTGCTCCTCGGATGCTGCCTGGCCTGCTGTGCTTTTCCAGCACCACACTGTCGATTCTGATCTCCAGCATCTACAATCCTCACTTTCTCTAAAATGGGTGACAGTTCATTTTCTGGGCATTGTCAAGCAGAGTCATCCTGCTGGGTTTAAAATTTAAACAAGACTTGGCAATTAACTGTCAGTCGTCATTATCAGTTGCACTTTCCTCAACAATCCCTCTCACAACTTGAGTCCATATACCAATCAATCATCGCTCTCCTCTCATAACATGAAACAACACTTTTCCCATTTATCTGTACTTGGTTCGTAGCCTACTATACCCTGACATTTTAAGTACTCAACCAGATGATTCTTAAATATTGCAAGAGCCCCTCTCTCCATCATTGTTTTTACCTCTGTCTCCATCTCCCTCTCAGGCCTCACATTCCATATTTCTACCAGCAGGGAGAAAGTGAAGATTGTAGATGCTGGAAATCAGAGTTGAGAAGTGTGGTGCTGGAAAAGCACAGCTGGTCAGGCAGCATCTGAGGAGCAGGAGAGTCGACGTTTCGGGGATAAGCCCTTCATCAGGAAGAGCTTATGCTCGAAACGTCGATTCTCCTGCTCCTTGGCTGCCACCTGACTGGCTGTGCATTTCCAGCACCACACTTTTCAACCAACATATTTCTATCAGCCCCTTGGTTAAAAATATTTTTCCTTAGATCCTCTCTAAACAACTTCCTTCTCACTTTAGAGTTATTCCCTCTAGTCTTAAAGACATCTGCCATGGGGAAAAGATTCTCACAGTCTACCCTGTCTATGCCCCTCATAAGTTTGTATACCTCAATCAGATCCCTCCTCAGCTCCAGGGAAAGCAAACAGCCTATCCAATCTCTCCTCATAACTAAGAGTTTCCATCTCAAGCAACATCCTGATGAATCTCTTCTGTACCCTCTCCAGTGCAGTCACATTCTTCTGATAGTGTGGCAACCAGAAGTGTGCACAGTATTCCATCTGGAGCCAAACCCAATGTTTTATAAAGTTGTAACAAGACTTCTTTGCTGTTATATTCTACATGGCTAAAAAACTTCTTTGCTTCTACATTTAAAGCCCTGGCCGGTGAAGGCAAGCAGCCCATATGCCTTCTTCACCCACCTGCCTACCTTTGCTGACATCTTTTGGTATCTATGAATTGTACATCAAGGTCCCCCTGTCCCTCTATACTCCATAGGGACCTACCATTCATTGTATTTATCCTTTCTTATTAGATTGTCGAAAGTACATGACCTCACACTTATCAGAATTAACTTCTATCTACCATTTCTCTGCCCAATTTACCAGCTGATCAATTTCAGACTGTGTAACTTGAGACCATCCTCCTTGCTATCAAAACACCACCAATCTTGATGTCATCTGCAAAATTACTAATTGTACCTTTATATTCACATCCACGTCATTCATGTAAATAACAAATGGCAAGGATCCCAGCAACGAAACCCTCTGGTACACTGCTAGTTACAGGCTTCCAATACAAAAACAACCCTCCACCATTCCTCTTTTGTCTCCTATTTGTAAGCCAGTTTTGGCTCCACTTTGCCAACTTGTCTTGGATCCCATGGGTTCTTAACTTATGGACCAGCCTTCCATGTGTGACCTTGTCAATGGTCTTACTGGAGTCCATATAAATGACATCAACGGCACTACCCTCATCAATATATTTAGTCACCTTTTAAAGAAACTCAATTAATTGGTCAGCTAGGATCTCCCTCCAACAAATCCATGCTGACTATTCTTGATTAGTCATAGCCTTTCCAAGTGTTGATTAATCATGTCTCCCTTCTTGAACAAAGGAATCACATCAGCTATCCTCAAGTCATCTGGCACTTCACTGTTGCTATTGAGGTATTGAATATCTCCACCAAGCCCTCCACAATCTCCTCCCTTGTCTCCCTGGGATACATTTTATCAGGCCCTGGGGCTTTATGTACCTTTATGGCCATTAAAACATTTAGTATTTCCTTCTTATTAATCCTAACGTGCTCTAGGACCTCACCATCCCAAATGAAATTCCAGCTATAATGTCTTCCTCCTGTGTGAATGCAAGTGAAAAATATTCATTTAAGACCTCATGCACACTTTCTGGCTGCTTGACAGGTTGCCCCTTTGGTCTCTAATAGATCCCACTCTTTCCTCAGTAATCCTCTTGACCTTAATGCTCACAAAATTCCTTGGCGTTTTCCTTAATCCAATTGCCCAGATATTTTGTGACATCTCTTTGTCCTCCTAATTTCTTTTTAAGCAACCCCACCCCACTCCTCTACATGATCTCTGTGTTTCTGAGGAGCCTCCCCTGTTTTTAATGCTTTGTACCTAACACGTGCTTCCTTGTTTTACTTTACCAGACTCTCAATATTTTTGACATCCAGGGTTTTCTGGATTGCTGCCCTTGCCCTTCACTCTTAGAGGAACATGCTGCCCCTGAACGCTCACTATACTATTTTTAAAAGTCTCCCACTTTCCGAATTTGACTTCCCTGTAAGTAGCTGTTTGCCCAATGACAGTTCAACCACTTGAACTGCTTTATTTGCTAGGATTAGGTCTAGCACTGCTGCATCTCTGACAGGACCATCTACATCCTGGTACAAAAAGCTCTCCTCAGTGCACTTTCTATCCTGAATAATCCTTTCATACTAAGGTGATTGTAGTTAATGTTAGCATGGTTGAAATCCCCTACTACTGTAACCCTATTTCTCTCACAAGTCCCTGTGATTTGTTTATATATCTGCTCCTCTATCTCCCTCTGACAATTGGGAGGCCAGTAGTACAAGGCCAGTGATCACCCCTCTTTTTTATTTCTGGATTTTACCCGGAAGGCCTCATTTGAATACCGTTCTAGGACTTCCTCCCTCATTGCTGCAGTGATTGTTTCTTTTATCAACAAAGCAATGCTCCCATCTCACTTATATTCCACCACTTATATCCCTACCCAATTATGCCTGAAATGTCTATACCCAGTGATGTTTAGCTGCAAGTCTTGCCCTTCCTTCAACTCTGTTTCAGTAATAGAATGGAAAAGAAAAAAAATATTGTCATGTGTACTTTTACTTGAAAAATACAGTGAAAAGTTGCAAGGTCATCCCACCACACTACCTACATCAATGAGAGAAGTCAAACATAATGATAAATGTAAAATTAACACAAAGTTAAGATTGCAACAATTTCATATTCCCACGTACTGGAGAATGCTCGATGTTCATCCGCCTTACCAGTCAAGCTCCTTGCATTAAATTGATACAATTTAGTTTTCCAGTCCTCTCATGTGCCTTATCCTGCCCATCTCCTCTCTGCCTACTAGACTGTCCTGGTATTCCTTGTATATCTCACTGAACCTTGCTCCCGACTTTACACCTACTCTGTGCCCCTTCCCCCTGCCAAGCTAGTTTAAAACTTCCTTAACAAAACAAGCAAATCTCCCAGCAAAGACAATGGACCCATTCTGGTTCAGGAGTAACTCATTCAGCTTATACAGTCCATTTTATGGGATGCATTTCCATATTTCTGGCATCTTTAATTGCTGAATCACACCAGTTTCCATGAAATTCTTTCCTTGATTGATACCTTGATTTTGAGCTTTGTTTGGGAGAAAGGTCTACAGACATGGCTCTGAGTGTGCAACTGGTGCTTTAATGAGACACTTTGTGCATAGAGATATGTGTTGAGGCAATGGATGGCCTCTCTCTAACACCTATGAATTCGCTGTTAGGAAGTAGATCAGAGAAGCCTATCTCGACATTTTTTTCAAAGGACAAAAACTCTCCTTAAAATTTGCTGTCCATCTGAAGTGATTTGGTAATCATCTGTTTGCTACCACTACCTGACCCAACATTTATCTATGTAAAATGCACTGTGCCAACAGATTTTCACAATTGATTTTTTTTGTCAATACGCAAGCTTCAGAGAAGTGATTGGCATTATAATAATCAAAATGTTCACCTTATATGTAGCATGTTGTGAGATGAAAAAATGGAAATTATTAATATTTGATTTGATTTGATTTATTGTAGTCCCATGTACTTAAGTACAGTGGAAAGTATTGTTTTTTGTGCACTACAAGCAACTCAAAACAAGGACATACAGATCATGGGGTGTTTGAACAGATTGAGACGTTCAAAGTTACAGCTGCACAGGAAGTGTACAAAAAGCAAGATCAACATTAGATTTCAAATTAGAGAGGTCCATTCAGCAATCTGATAACAGCAGGGAAGAAGCTGTTCTTGAACCTATTGATACGTGTATTTAAGCTTTTGTATCTTCTGCCTGGTGGAAGTCTTTGTGTGCAGAAATGGAAATGTTATGAAGAATACTGAGACTCATTATTGTATGCAGAATACTGCAGAGCATGGATATCTGACTATGATTTCACATATAAAAGCAAGTAGACCAGACCACTTACCCACCCTGTTAGCAGGAAAAAGTTCAGGATAACAGGGCCTGAATGCATAGAAATGTGAAATGGAGGGTAAAAGAGAAGGGAATATTGTGAGGTAAAATGTTAAGTGTTTTTAAAAGTAGGCAAAATCCATTCTCTTTTTAAACAATAAGTTAATAACTATAAATGATTTTGCAAATCAGATCAGCCTTTTGTCCACCCAGTTGTTGTATTAATTTTTAAATTTGGATCACTGCTGTAAAGCTGAATAGGTTACGAGTTGACTGTTAACACTGATAGTTTTACAAAATATTTGCCTTTAAAGCAAAATGATTCCAAACATCTTTCTATGTCTGCTATTTTAGCCATATAATCTGTGTGAGAGTTGTTGTTGTACACATCCTGGCTACAGGTGGTAGTGTGGAAGAACTGAAGGCTTGGCTTCTTGCAGGAAGAAAGTTGGACCAATGCAGCTAAACCAGATAAAATCTCTGGAAGTTGTAAGCAAATATTTTGAGTTATATTTGACAGAATCTCAGGAAAGTTTAGAAAAATCCTAAAGTGACATACCTCCCAGTGATCCACAAATGATCCTTTGACATTCTTTGCAGAATTGTTAATTAACTGGTGTTTAAAAATAGCTTTTGGCATTTTCTTGATATGAATCACATTTTTCAGTTGGGTGAAGCTAAGTTGTATAAATGCTTCTGCCTTTGCCTCTAGGCTTTGGATGCTGGGAATGAAGAGGTGGTTGCATTCCTTAAGAGAACACTCAGGCAAAACAGGCTTACAAGAGTTGCATCAGTTCAGTGGTTGTTAACTAACGACAACAATCGTATGTTGAAATGAAATTCTGAATCATTCATTTCGGTGATTTCCTTTTCTGTGCATATTTTATTCCAATAAACATATTGTTTCACACTTCACATTGTAGGGTGTAGGAATCTGTAACTGATCCAGAGGGGCAAAAGGTTACACCAATGCATCACGCAATTGATATTTGCAAGTTACGGGTGCATATATATTTATTCCAAGACAAGAACACAATAAATAGGAGCAAATGCAAACTCTGTGACCACTGAAGCCAGGTCCACGTTTTGGTCATGCAATGGCTGATCATAGGCGTAAAACTCCACTTTCCCTCCCATTCTCCAAATCCTTTGATTTCCTTTGAGACCAAGAGTTTGATTTTCCATTTTTCACAGTGGTATGTGGGGTGACTATGTTAGCTGATGATTAACCCATTGAGAGGTGACAACTGATTTTCTTGGCCTGTCACAGGCCTCAGCAATAGTGACTCAATTCACCAGAAACTGCTGGTCAATTAGGGGCTGCCAACCCCTGGGTCTAATGTCCAACTGGTTGAGGCTTATTTCTCAGGGGATGCAGGGATGAGAATGGTCACTGACTTCTTATCTATTTGTTGTGGGGTAGGGTGCAATGAAATGTCAGGGGGAACTGAAGAAAAGAGAAGGAAGGTGGCTTTCAGAGGACATCACCCTATTTACCCATCACATTGCTGCCAGATTGGGCCAGTAGGAGGACCTTGCCTAACCCAGTAGGTGGATTACTCTGATTTCTGAGGAAATGAACCATCTTTCCCATCTGCCCAAGAAGGCACATAATTGTAGAGTTGGTGAGTTGAGGCCTAACACCATTAATTTACCACTTAAAGGTCTTAATTGGTGATAGGCCAAGAAATTCCCCAATGAACCTTATCACCAAGAATTTAATTGGTGAAATGACAAGAATTGGCAAGTATCTCACCAAGGACAACCTCCCTGAACTCCCATCTCCACCATTCTACACCCCACCAATTATTTCCCCTGATCATTACATCTCTCACCACCTTTAGGGTGGAGAACATTCCACCCTAACAATCTGGCTATGACAGAATGAGGTTCTAAATCATGGCCACACCTTTGGGAGGATCAGTGATGAGTTACAATAAGTTGTCTGTTATTGACGTTTGTTACTGAGTGGCATTTGAACACGTCATAAAGTGGAGAAAAATAACATTGAAAGGAAAACTAATCAGAGTATTGTGAAAGTTATAAGAAACTAGGTCAGTGCTTTAAAATAAAAACTAAGGTCTAAATAATGTATATTTATTATTGCCTTTTACTTTCTGTTTTTGTTCATTGGTTTGCTCACTCCTATTGAAGGCTTAGTTTTATTCACCATTGTCCCTCAGTATTTTTCCAAACATTCCTTTTTAGTGTGATCTGAAAGATATCTTTACTAAATTGCTTCTCTGTATCTTCTTTCTTTACTGTTTATAATTCAGTCCAGTGATGTGAATATTAATTTGATATATAAAATTCACTCTTGACAAGGTCTGCAAATTTGGAGCAAGTGAGGACTGTAGATGCTGGAGATCAGAGGTGAGAGTGTGGTAGTGGAAAAGCACAGCAGTTCAGGCAGCATCTGAGGAATGGGAGAATTGATATTTTGGGCAAGAGTCCTTCATCAGGAGCTCCGATGAAGGGCTCTTGCCCGAAATGGCGATTCACCCGCTATCAAGGAAAGGCTGCCAGCATTCTCAAAGATCCATCCCACCTTCGCAATGCTTTTCTACAACCTCTACCATAAGGGAGAAGGTACAGAAGCTTGAACACGTGCATCAGCCGGTTTTGCAACAGTTTCTATCCTACTGTGGTTAGAATACTGAATGGACTCACAAACTCTTAATATTCACCTGTACCTGTGTTTTTGTTTTTGCCGCTGTTTACCTATTATTTGCTTATCTATGTTATTTAACTATGTGATCTGCCTGTATTGCTCGCAAGACAAAGCTTTTCACTATGCCTTGGTACACATGACAATAAATTAAATTCAAATTCAAATTCAAATTAAGTTCAAATTCAAATTCAAATTAAGTTCAAATTCTAGTTAGGTGTGAGTGAACTTTCCCCGATATCTGCAGACTACTTAAGGAGGTATATACTTGCATTGGAATCAATTCACAGAATATATTGATTGCTGGACTGAAGGGTTTGTCTTATGAAGAAAGGTTGAGCAGATTTGGCCCGTCCTCATTGTGGTTTAGAAGAATTAGAGTTGACCTTGTTGAAACATGTAACATTCTGTGGAAGCTTAATAGGTTAAATGCCAAACACATTCCCTCATTTGTGAACCTCAAATCGAGGACAGACAGTTTCAGAATAAGAGGTCTCTGATTTAAGATGGAGGAGAGGAGGGTTTCTTTCTCTCAAAGGGTTGTTAATCTTTGGAATTCTATATCCCATAGGCCAATGGAGACTGGATTATTGAATATGCTCAAGGCTGAGTTAATTACATTTTTGATTTACAAGAATCTCGAGATATCAGTGGCAGGCAATTGGAGTCATAGTTAGACCAATCACGATTTGATAGATTGATGCTGTAGGCCTGATGGATCAAATGGTTTACTGCTGCCAGTATTTCTTGCGTGTGTAGGGATGGGTAATAAATGCTAGCCGAGCCAGTGATGCCCACAAACCATGAAGGAGTATCAAAAAAAAATTGTGGTTACAGAAGCAATGTATACTGGCTGCTGGTATGCTAATAGAAACAGATGATTAATCTCAGTTTTAGTTTAACACATACAATATTAATCTCAGCATTAATTTCAGAACAGACTGTGAACTAATTTGTCTCTAAGTGGTTCTACTCAAAATAGGTCCTAACTGTGTAAGTCAAAATTGCAAAAGATCAAATCAGTGTTGGGATGCAATTTATATTAATTTATCCAGGCCAAGAAAGGGTTTTTGTTTGATGGTTTTAAAATGAAAACATTAATTTACTACATGTCTGTAATTTGATACATCAGTTTTGAATGCTGCCTGGTTAGCATTATCTAGTTTCTAGTCAGGAGCTGCCATTTCAAATAGAGGAGGAGCACGCTTTATATTGTCAGTATAGCTTATTGCATTTGTGAAATGAGTTGCTGATCAGGAGAAACTTGATGTACATGATGCTTTCTGAACCAAAATATGGCCCAACCCTGCTGAACAGCAGCTGCCATTACATTCTTTCTGGATTTTGGGGGTGGGGTGGAGGGTGAGAAGTCAGTCAGTGTTGAACAAACAAGTCCATCAGCTACCCTGCATACTGAAACCTTGTTCCCCCTTATAACTTTGTGTGCTTTTGGGGGGAGTATTTGCATTTAAATTAATTTACAAAACCATGATAAAATTGATATGCTCAAAATTTAAAGAGTTGACGGTATATGATGAAAATGCTTTGACTTGAAATGAATAACTTGAACGTTCTCACCTGTAATTATCTTGTGACATAATCTGTACCAAGAAGTATAGGAGAGACTATTTCTCCTCGCAGGTGGAAATCCTATGGATCACGTGAAATTACCTGAGCTGGCAGTTTTACATATTAGTGGAATAAACGAGTAAGGAACAAATGTAGACCACTCACCTCTTGAGCCTACCACCCCCCACCAATTCAATAAGATCATGGTTGATCTCGTTTTGACCTCAACTCTATTTACCTCTGCTTTTAAAAATTTTAAGATTCTGCATTCATTGCCTTTTGAGGAAGTGAACTCTGAAGGCTTATCATCATTGGAGAGAATTTTTTTCCACATATCTGTATTAAATGGGTAACCCCCTATTTTTAAATTGTGACCCCGAGTTCTCGATTCATCCACAACAGGAAACATCCTTTCCACACTTTTCTTGTCAGGTTCCTTCAGGTTCTTATTTGTTTCAATTAAATCACCTCTGACTCTTCTAACCTCCAGAGTATACAGGCCTAGCCTCTCTAGCCTTTCCACATAAGCAATCCTCTCATCCCAATCTAGTAAGCCTTCTCTGAACTGCTCCCAATACATAGTTATCCTTCTCTTCCTACTTTGTACACAATACTCGAGATATAGTTTCACCATTGCCCTCTATAACTGAAGCACAACCTTCTTATTCTTGCATTTGATTTCCCCTTGCAATAAAACATAATTTTCTAGCTTTCCTGATGAGTTGCTGTATCCTTCTATACTTTTGTGATTTATGGACTTGGAATACCCAGCCCACTCGACACCTCGGAGCTCTGCAACCTCTCACTATTTATATAACATGTTTTTGTATTCTTTCTGCCAAAATGGATAGTTTCACACTTTCCCCCATTATACTGATTTTGTCAGATCTTTGCCCATCCACATAACACATCGATATCCCTTTGTAGACTCCTTATGTCTTTGTTATAGCCCACTTTCTTACATATCTTTGTGAAGAATTGAGGGCCCATCACTGATCCCTATAGCACACTGTGCATGACATCTTGCCTGCCCGAGAAACACCCATTTATTCCTACTCTTTGCTTCAACCATCAAAAAAAATCCCTTTCTTGGCCGAGATAAATTAATATAACTTGCATGCGAACACTGATTTTGATCTTTTGCAAAATTGCCTTACAATGTTTGGATCCGTTTTCAATAGAACTACTTCGAATCAAAACAGTTAGCCGAACAATCCTCTATCCATGCCAATATATTACTCCCAATGCTGTGAGTATTTATTTTCTGTGATAACCTTTGATGTGGCACCTTCTCAAATGCCTTCTGCAAATCTTAGTGTAATACATCCACTAGTTCCTCTTTATCCAAAGAACTCCAATAAATTAGTTGAACATGCTTTCCCTTGGTCAAAATGATGCTGGCTCTACCTGATTACATTGAACTACTTCAAGTGTAAGATCTTTAATAACAGCTTCCAACATTTTCCCTCTGACAGATGTTAAGCTAAATGACTTGTGATTTCTTGCTATCTGCCTCCCTCCCTTTTTAAAGGAGTCACTGTGGCTATTTTACAATCCGAAGGAACCTTCTCCAAATCTAATGTGTTTTGGAAATTTAAAATCAACACATTAACTATCTTACTAGCTATTTATTTCAAGACCCAGGGATGAAATCTATCAGGATGTAGTACTTGTGAACTTGCAGTTCCATCAATTCATTCAGTATTACTTCCCTGGTAATTGTAACTTTCTTGAGTTTCTCCTTCCTTTTCTGATTGAAAACCTGTTTTTGGTCCCACTTTAGTTTATCTCACTGTGAAACCTTTGTAAAAATTATGCATTGAATGAAGTGTGGCCAAGTTTATTTTCAATGTACAAGTTCAGAACTACTGTTCAACAACTTCTTCAATCCCTGAAAACCTAATTTTATATTTATGAGACGTCATTTTCTTTTCAAATATGTATTCTAAAAATTACACAATTTAAATGCTTTTTTAAAAAACTTGATTTTCTTTGGTTTCTACATTAATCCCATTGATACGTCCCCATCTTTATTTTACTCTGTAATTTGATTAAAATATGAAGATAATCAATGCATTCCTTTTACAGGTAAATTGTTGGTGAGAATTATTTAATGTGATTGGCTGCTTGGCCCGCTTGATGACATCACCTTAGTTGTTAACCAGATCCTCCAGAGCTGGCACAAAAATTATGTTAATGTTGGCACATGTAAAATCCGTGCCACAGCAATTGTTGGATATTTGTTGTTGTTTTTCCTTGAGGTGAGTAGTGAGTGCTGTTTGTATGCTGCTCACCAAACGATCTCGGTCTATGATTTTACCTGGTTTACAAACATGTGGAAATACATCGCAGTACGTTTTCAATTTACATTGAATTACATTAACAAGTTATAATCTGTTCCATCTATTCTTATAACTGCTATGCTTTTCATAAGCTTCTTTATGTCCTGGCGATCAATAGACTAAGATCATTTTAATTACATTAGGATCATAAAATCGAGTGTTAACATTTTGCAGGGTTTGCAGAGCTCACAGAATGGAACATCATTTGCATGAAGTCGGCTGATACTTCTATGGGTGTACCTCAACCACTCGGTCCATCAGGAAGCAAATATCTTTAACCAGCCAGTTTGCAAATTGCTGCAGTCAGTCTTGTATGTGACAAGCCAAAAGCAACTCATTTTATTAAACTTTTAACCTCTCCTTCAATTCTATATTGCTGCCTTCAGCTAAACACCCTTGGAGTTCAGTGCACCTCCCTTTTTATTCTTTAGAGATGAGAGGAAGGAATCTTTTGAGTAAGTTCCAATTCCTTGTTTTACCCACGTTGGCATCATTGGTTTTACAAAAGTCTCCCAAAGCTGATCAGAAATTGCTGGATTAGTGGGAACATGGGGTAACAGAGTTCCTGACTATACCTGGTGGGTTGTAATGATTTTCCAATGGAGTTTGGTAGAATGCTTAGTTGACTCAAAATAATTTAATTTTAATCTAAGACCAAGTTTAAACTTGCCATAGGATCATACCTGCCTGTGCTAACTTTCTGCAGGAGAACCTTACCTAGTCTTTTTTCCCAGACCGGCAATTTCTTTCCTCTTCAGATAATTTTTCAAATCTGTTTTGAAGGCCTTGGTTGAATCTGCTACACTACACTCTTAGACAGAGTATTCCAGATTCTAACCACTCACTTTGTAAGTTAAAGGTGGAATTTTCCCAAGTCTTGAGTGGCATGGTCAAATGTGGGAAAATACAGCAAGAATGAAAAAATCTGACTCCTGATATCAGGAAAAATTCTCCAAATTTCTCCTTAAGGTTTAAGCATGAGCTCCGAACCTCACTAATGAGTTGGGACTACTTTATTTCATTATTATCTCTTTTGCGCAGACCGCAAGAAATTATAGAAAGTCGAAAATGCAGCCCAATCCATTACAATAACTAGCCTTCCTTCTATTGACTCCGTCTACACTCCCTGTTGCCTCAAGGAAGCAGCCAACATAATCAAAGACCCCTCCCACCTGGTTATACTCTCTTCCACCCTCTTCCATTGGGCAGAAAACAGAAAAGTTTGAAAACAAGTACCAACAGATTCAAGAACAGCTTCTTCCCTGCTGTTATCAGCCTTATGAACATACCTCTCATATATTAGAATTGATCTTTCTCAGCATTTTCTTTGTAGTTGTAATACTATATTTTGCATTCTGTTCTCTTACCCTGATGTACTTTATAATGTCTGATTTGTCTGGTCAGCACATAATACAATACTTTTCACTGTATCTCAGTACATGTGGCAATAATAAATCAAATCAAAATCAAGAAATTGGATAGTGCCAATTCTCGACATGAAAATCCAAGCGGTTTCCGGGGGACGCTGTTCACCATTTGTTACCCGAGGCCTTCATCCAGCTCTGACCATCCCCATCATTTCCCTTCGTGCTCCACGCACACCATTCTTTTCCACCCTCTATCCATGCAACTGGACAGCAGCAAACCACCAGCCTCCCCACCTCATTGTGGCTGCTTTTAATACAATGTACACACCACCTCAGCCCTTTAGGTCTTAATTTTGGGGGCTCATGCCCACTTATGCCTTCTGTATCCATATGGGGTGCATCTTCTACCTTTTTGTGTGTTTTCTTAGTTCTCACTCACTCACTTCCAAGATGGCAGCATCAGGGTGGGCTGTGTTTGCCTCCTGAGTGCAGATCTTGGCCACTCATGGCTCATGTGGCAGGTTCTTCTGCTGCATCCACACAACTTCAGCATCGTCTTTCCAGTTTGATCATGCATTTTTTTTTGTTTTGGTTGCCCTGGCATCTCCTCCTGATGTCATCCTGTGGGAAGCCGAGGCCCTGTGTAATTCCACCTTGCTCCATCTCGGGTGGCGGTATTGGAAGATGAACCAGGACCCTGTTGGTCAACTCAGAACCAGGACCTTGTTGGTCAACTCAGAGCCAGGACCTGTCAGTCGATGTCTAGTGTTGGAGGAGGTGTGGGATCCGCGCAGCGTGACTGTCTCCAGCTGGGAGGAGGTGTGGGATCCGCGCAGCGTGACCGTCTCCAGCTCGGAGGAGATGTGGGATCCGCGCAGCGTGACCGTCTCCAGCTCGGAGGAGGTGTGGGACCCGTGCAGTGCGACCGTCTTGAGTTTGGAGGAGGTGTGGGACCCGTGCAGTGCGACCGTCTTCAGTTTGGAGGAGGTGTAGGACTGCGCAGCGTGACCGTCTTCAGTTTGGAGGAGGTGTAGGACTGCGCAGCGTGACTGTCTTCAGTTTGGAGGAGGTGTGGGACCCGTGTAGCACGACCATCTCGAGTTCGAAGGTGGCGATGCCAGTGGCAGGAAAGGAGCACATTGCCAGGACCCTAGGGATGGTGTCGGATGGTGGCAACTAGACGAGCAGAGTGGGTGAAGGACAGCGAGGGAAAGATTAACATTTGAAGCTGTTTCAGTTTTAGTAATATCAATTAAATATTAATGTATTCAGTATTTTATCATTTATACAATTCAGTCATTTGTTCTGTAGTCCAAGGTAGTGCCAGAATGTGACAACATTACACGCTTTTCACTGTACCTCGGTAAAGGACCAAATAAATAAATAAATCTTTCTACTTATTTTGAGACTCTGAGCATCTCTGCTTTATTTTAGCACAGGTAGAGAGGTAGGCAGCTTGCCATATTTAACAGAATTGAACAATAAAGGGGATGGACATGTTGCTATATGGTATTATGCTTTGATACTTCCACATCCATAGTATGTGTCAGCATCTCATACTGCAAACACAATGCATTTGCTTTAACCCAATGGCCATGCTTGAACGTTGAAGGGGGCCAGGCTTTAAAAGAGTCAAGGGGGATTACAGTCAGTCAAGGGGTACCGGTGCAATCAACAATGGGTGTGTCCGATTCCTACTCAGGAGACTTTATCAGGGCCTGTCTGCTGCTTGTCCCACCACTATTTGTGGATCATTGTCTTTCCTATCTAGAGATTTGGTTACCCTCAGACCCTCAGGTCATGTCTGACAAGTTGAGGGATTGTAGAACTTTGATCTGGGGTTGTAAATCATGCTCAGTAAAGGCTGTCCACATAAGTCCAGTCTGGACCAAGATGGCAGCAGAATCAGCCTTCTGTGTCAGAACTCATCTGCTCCAACAGCTTTTTTTCACTTTTCCTTCCCCCCCCCGCTTCTTTTTTCCATCTCTCTTTTTTGTTTACTGACTTATCCTGTCCCAAGCTTGGAGGGCCTTGGAGATGGCGAGAGACCAGCATTCAGGCAGTGAGCGGGCTAATTGTGGGGGTGAGTGAGCCCTTGTTTACTTTTCCAGAGTAAGCACAGGATCTGGAATCAGCAGAGATGATATCAGTGAGGCAAAAGATGGTGCCCAAAGTCCGGCGACTTTGTTGTTGGTTGGGCACCATCTTTGGCTGGCAGTGGTGAAGCAGTGATGGAAGGATATTACCACAATGTTGATGAGGTGAGCCCAAAGGCGAGGGATGGGACTTTGATGTTGGTTGGGTCCAGTGTAAACAGCGGTGAAGTGGTGGCAGAGGGATGGCAGTGCAGGCATCGTTAATGGTGAGGAGCTGGCTCCGGTCTGATGGATCCTCTTCAAGTTAAAGTTTTCTTTTTTTCACTTATTCTTAAATGATTCAAAGTGGTACTGTTTTGTGGTGACAAATGAAAGCTTTTCACTGTATTTTATTGTATTCTTTCTGTAAAATACACGTTAATAAAAGCAAAATTAAATCAAGTAAGTCAACATTTTGGGCAATGTTAGTCCTGGTGGTTTTGGGCAATAATAATCAGGGAATAATGGTTGGACAGGAAAATGGCAAGATGAAGGCTGATGGGGTTTGATAAGAACAGCAAAACAAAACAGAATATGAAGTGTTCGGTGTAATCCTTACTATCAGCTGAAGCCTGTGACTCACTCAAAGAGCATGCTTAACGTGCCATCTTCGACCAAACCTCAATTGTGCAATAAGGAAGAAAAATTGCTGCCACCACATTCACAATGGACAGAACAAGTTTCCTTTTGTTTGTTTGCAGGGGCACAACGCAAATGTTTGTGAAATGAGGCCCTGACAATTCAAATTGCATTATTCAGGTATCCATTGATCCAGGGATACCACACATTCTGCTTTCAAACTGCACTTCATGAGCAGCCCATGCACTGACTGACAACAAACGTTGCAAACCTCTGTCTCATGCATTAATGACCATTCCTTTGCTTATGATAATTGATTCATGTGATCGCTATGGAGCTGAAGTGATCACAGGTGAACTTAGATGTGTCTCCTGTGTTTGTCATTTCACAAACATTTTCCTCAGGTCTCAGTGCTGCACTTCACATTAGAGCTCAAACCATGGTCTGTTATCATCAAAGGTGCATTTCCTCTGAATGCTGGGGGTAGAGAGGTCAATGAGGGTATAGTCCTGCCAGACCTATAACCACCCAATATTGTTTAACAAAATGGTTTGTGCTACAAACATCTGAGCAAGGTTAAATAGTTGAGTAATCCCAGAGACATCACATTGCCCTTCTTCTGGGAGGTCTCCATGCCAAAATGAAACCTCATTTGTGTTGGCTAGGACTGCTCAGGAATTTCATCACAGAAAAGTTATCCTGGTTTTGATATTCCCAAGAAAACCCACCCTGAATAAATATAGCAAGGGCTAATGCTATTGTTATTATTGCAGGTTTACACAAAAGAGGCAGCATGATACTGATAACATTGGTGAAGCTTGAGGATGTTAACAATGATCCTGATGGTAATGAGTGGGCAGCGCAGAACAACACAATGCAAATTATTGGGTTGCTTCAACATATATCCCAACATCAATGATCTTGATCCTTTCTGCCACCTCCAGGGTTCTCTCACAGGGGGTGAGGGGCCAAATGTCTGCTACAATCTTCCACCTGTCTGCTCTCTCAGCATTGGTTATGTAACAGTTTCTCCTGCAATGAGACAAAGGGAGAGCTGGCTGAGATGCAAGTAGCTGCCAAATGATAGGAAAATTCAGCCCATAGATTTTCCTCTTGTTACTGTTGCTTCTTTTGCCAATCACCTTAAATCTGTGTCCATTCGTTCTTGATTCTTTGACTGCCAACACGTTCTCCACATCTACCCATCAAGATCCTTTATAATTTTTGAACAACTTTAGTCAATCTTGTTTTAATCATCTCTTGCGAGTCAATTCCATCATCTGGTATCCAGTAATCATCTCATTGGCTCAGAGAATAATATCAAGTGATCCTGAATTAACCTGAAGATGCCTTTGGAGTCCTGTCAAACTGCAAACAGAGCTCAATTAAATATGGGCACAAAACAGAAACATGAACAATTAATTCAAACCGTGAGCTAATTATTTGGTCTCAGAAGCTATCTTTACTTTGAAAGAACTTAAAAGAAAATTTGGTTTGGGATTTGATTAGTGAATGCAGTCCCATAATTTCATCCATGATTAATTTTCATTAGTAAAGTTTGCTTGTAAAGTATTTTATGCTATAAGTCATATTGTTAATGCTATATTTGGCAGATTTGTTAGGCACAATAACATTTGTCTTAACACAAATACTTCACTGTTTTATAAATGATCTTTCCTTGGAACAAATTATCACCTGTTATTTTATTTTGAATGTGACTCAAATAAGCTGTAGTTAGAAAATTCAGGTTTTGAAAATTGGAGTCCTATGTGCCAAACACAGTATTTTTTATAACTCAGTTATTTATATTTAGTTTGAAGTTTGTTTCTCACTCCTGTCTATTCTTTATTAACAAGAGATGGGAGAGATGACTTGCTCTTACATTTCTACCACTAAGATGTGTCCGGCTCTTCGGAAGGAACTTTTTTGATGAACACGGGCTGGTTGCTGGATTAGTTGCTGTTACAGATTGTGTAAAACACTGGAGTTTTAGAGCTTTATCATCAGCAATCTTTCTGTTTGCCTATCCCCTTTTCCTCTCTCTCTTTCTGAGCTCCATCTCCGTGTACTCAATTCAATGCCCACCATATCCCCAACTCCATCATCAGCACAAATACCATGTTTTCCCAGCTATTGCCAGATCTGACAAAGGACTACTGAGTTGACTCCATTTTTCTCTCAGAAGATTCTACCAGACATGAAGGTTTTCTCCAGCACTCTGTTATTTGTGGGAGTTTTTAAAAATTCACTCTTGGGATATGGGTGTCACTGGCTGGGCAGCACTTATTGCCCATTCCAAGTCACCCTTGGAAAGTGGTAGTGAACTCCCTTCTTGTACTGCTGCAATCCACATGCTGTACGCTGACCGACAATACCGTTTGGAACGGAATCCCAGGGTTATCCTTCAGTGACACTGAACAAACTGATAAATTTCCAAGTCATAATGGTGAGTGGCTTGGAGGGGAACTTGCAAGTGGTGGTGTTCGCATGGAGTTGCTGCCCATATCCTTTTACATGGCAGTGGTTGTGAGTTTGGAAGGTGCTGACTGAGGATCTTTGGTGAATTTCTGCAGTGCATCTTATAAATGTTATACACTGTGACTTGTGGATGTGGTGCCAATTGAGTGAATGCTTTGTCCTGGATAGTGTCAAGCTTCCTGAATGTTATTGAGGCAAGTGGGGAGTATTCCATCACACTCCTGACTCGTACCTTGTAGATAGTGAAGTAGATTGGGGAGTCAGGAGGTGAGTTACTCACTATAGTATTCCTAGCCTCTGATCTGCTATTGTAGCCACTTTATTCATATGGCAAGTCTATTTGGGTTTCTGGTCAATCCTAGGATGTGGATAGGGGATGATTCAGTGATGGTAACACCATTGAATATCAAGGGACAATGGATAGATTGCCCCTTATTGGAGCTGGCATTTGTGTGACGTGAATGTCACTTGCCATTTGTCAGCTCAAGCCTATAAAGATCTTGTTGCACTTGAACAAGGACTGTTTCAGTATCTGAGGAGTTGTGAATGGTGTTGAACATTGTGTAATCATCAGCGAATGTTCCTGATATCACACGAAGTCAACTAAATTCATTTAAGACTGAAATTTATGATGCTGGGGACCACTGGAAGAGGTCGAGATGGATCAACCACTCGTCACTACTGGCTGAAGATTGCTGCAAATGCTTCAGACTTATATTTTGCACTGATGTATTGGGGCTCTTCCATCATTGAAGATGAGGATATTTTGGAGCCTCCTCCTCCAGTGAGTTATTTAATTGTCACCATCATTCAGGACTGGCTGTAGCAGGACAGGAGAGCTTAGATTTGATCTATTGGTTGTGGGATCACTTAGCTCAGTCTTTCACTTACTGCTTATGCTGTTTGGTATGGAAGTATCCTGTTTTCTGTCTCACCAGATTGACATCTCAATTATAGGTATGCCTGATGCTGCTCATGGCATACTCTCCTGCACTCTCCGTGAACCTGAGTTGATTCCCTAGCTTGACAGTGATGGTTACATGGGGGATATAAAAAATTTGTTTACTACATATTAAGCGTAAGTACACTAATACATGGTACTCACAGATGTACAAGATTCTAATCTTACTGTTACAGTTTTGAAAGTCTATGTCATGAATTCTATGACCACATTCTCTGCAGATGTTTCTATTATTCACATAGCTCGACCATAGGTTTCTATCCAGCTCTCCTTTTGTTTCTATGTTTTTTTTTAACTCCATCCACTCTGTACTATTTATGATCATTGCGGAACAACTCCGTGACAACTTTGCAAGTTGGCCCCAGCAGACTAAAGCCCTTACACAACAATGAGAAGCTGGGATAAGACAGGAACTAGGAGTTTGGGAGTCCATGCACCCAATACACGAGAAGCTAAAGCACAGATAGAAAAAGTTAAAAGAAAGGTACAGAAGAATGTTGATTTTTATGTCAAAGGAGTTGGAATACAAAGGTAGGAAAATTAAGCTAATTAATTTTATATATATATATATATATATATATCTAATTATGACCATTAGGTTGTAATTGAGAACACAAAAGTATACTTTCAACATGATAGAAAGTTCATATGTAAGGGCCAATTCAGACTACCTTCACCTGGTGTTACCCACTTGTGAATCTCTGAAAACTACAAAGGTGATCTAGGGCAGCTGTCAGCTGGAGACCTTACCTATTGTGAGCATACCTGCATTCTCTACTCTGAGTGACCATGTTGGCAGTTGCTCTGGTTCACCTTGAGGCTTGAATCCACTTGCTTGGAACCCAGCATTCCACTTACCAAATGTGAATGAGACTGAGTTTAAAAGGACTGTGTGAGGAGAGGACAGACTTCACCAGCAGACCAGTCACCCAGAAGTCAGAACGAAGCCCATATATTTTTCACGTTTGAATTAGAGCCAATTGTATACAGCAATGACATCTAACAATACTGTAGCTGAACAGATTTTCTACAATAGTTTAATAACTACACAATAGATCAAAGAAAGAGACAAATGAATCACGAACAAGTAAAATAAATGGGAAATACATTTGAGGAAATATGGTAAGAAAGAAATATTTATAGAATGGTTCATGTTCAGGAGATCGACAAGTCCGATAACAATGAGTTACTTCAACATCAGCTTCTTTCTTTTTGAGTTCTATCTGTTTCTCTTTTCTCACATCCTTGAATCCCCTCAAATTAAATTCAGAGAATAGTCCTGTGGTTATTCCTATTTTGAAAATTGAGATCATGCAAAATGTTAATTTGTCCCGGGTGGTGTGATTTACTATCTGAATTGAGAGTGCAATCATATGTTTCAGATGCTGTCTGAGCAAAAGGCAAAGATAAATGGGTAGGAGAAGAATTAATTATATTTTTTATGACTTTTCAACAAAATTATATAGGCAAAGCAGCAACATTGAGCAAACCAAACTTAAGTATGACAACAATCATATTTTGTCCTCAAAGAAATGATGAAATATATAAAAAAAACTAAATGCCAACACTCATGAATTATAAATCTTTCTCATAAGTTTTAATTGCACCCCCAGTTTCTATAATGCAAGTGAGATTAAAGCACACTTCTTATTTGAACACTTTTAATCATGTGAATTAATAAAAGCACAGAGCATTAGTACAGCTCATAATCCCCAACATAGAGATCAATCTGTGCTGTATAGTTGAGCTACATAAACGTAGAGCACCATAACTGGCAAGTGCAGCTCATTGTCTATATTAACATTTTTTCTGGGTTGAACAACCTGAAGATGAACAAATATGTTAGTCTCTATAAAATGGGTTGGCTATAATTTCTAAAAAATGTTATATTCACTGATAGAAACTTACACAACCTAGACACAAAGGTTGGAAAGCCACTCAGTACCAACAAATATGGTCTGGAAGAGAAGTAGAGGTTTTAGGGAAACCCTGGAAAGAGAAGTGGTGTCAGTGGCAGCATTTATGATGGGATAGCCATGGGAAGTGGTTCTAGGAAGAGGGAAGTGTCAGCAGAGAAAAGAAACTGTCAGCTTGCTCAGAGAGTGACTCAATGCAGAGTTACATGTGTAGACATTTATTTTGTCAGGCTGACTGGTTAAAAAGAAAGCCAGGGAAATGAGGACAAACCTCTTCATATTTATATCCAATTCTTTTGGAAAGTTACTACAAATCTGCTTCAACCTCCCTTTCAGTAGTGCATTCCAGATCTTAAAACATGAAAAAATATTCCCCTCAACTCCTCTCAGCTGCAGTTACTAGACTTATCATGTTCCCCGTTTTCATTCTGGTGTGAAACATTTACAACCCTCCAGTCCCTGTCATCACTCTTATATCCAGGAATGACTGAAAGAATGTAGCTGCAACCTTCTATCATTTCCATCCAACTCCTTCACTAGCCAAGCATACAGGACCAAGTAACTTCTCTGTATTGAGCACTACCAACCATTTAACATTCCCTCTTTATCTGTTTCAATTTTGATCCAATTTCTCTAAACTTTAACTTTACAGTTATCTTCTCTTTCTTTAGAAAGACAGATATAAATTTGTTATTTAGTGCCTTAGCCATGTCTTCCATTGCATAGTTTCTTTTTTGGTCCTGCATCAGCCCAGCCCTTCCTTTAGTTGCTTACACATTTCCAAAAGGCTTCGGTGATCTCTTTTGTTTAAACAACTAATGTTTTCCTTTCACATTTTTCTCATTTCTGTTAATTTCTTGCTACGTTCTACAATCTGCTTGACTCTTTACTGAATTATCAGTCTAGCATTCATCAGAAACCAAAGGTTAAATATTGTGGCTGCTGAATTTATGAAATGAAAACAGAAATTGATGGAGATACTCAGCATATCAAATAGCAGGTTCAGAGAACGAAAGTTAACGAGGGAAGTTTTAATCTGTCTGATTCATTGAAGGAGATTGGAATTGAGGGCAGAGGAGGTCAGAGACCTGTTGTGAGGGTGGTGTTGTGTCAGATAAACTGAGGACAATGGAAGGCTCATCCAGGAGGTGCACTAGATTCATCAAGTGATAAAAGTAGTTACCTCATAATCCTTTGCCAGTTTTAACTGGTGAATTTCCCAAAGCCAAAGAAACCCAGTGCTCCAGAGTTAAATTTCAAACAGTGAATGCAAATTAATATCACAGCCTCTCATAAGAACATGTAAAGTGCCAAACCACTCCCTCAGAGCAAGTTGGTCAATTGGCCCCTGTCCTAGCTCCATCAAAACCAGCAATAAGTAAATTGTCATTGGCTAGCAGTCAAGATTCATTCTTTTAATATTTCTACATCTTCTCCACCTGATCTCAACCCAGAGCTCAAATCGATATGGTTTTTGCGGTTAAAATTTTCTCCATTTTTTTTCTGTTTGCTGATTGTTAATCAGAACTGGAAGAATTCTTAAGTCCCTCTTCTTTTTCAATTTGACCTTACTTTCTTAATTAGCGGGCTCCATTTTTGAGTGTTCTTCCTTTTTCCATCATGGGAATGTGTTTAGTTTGTACCAGATCTCCCCATTTTACCAATCAATCCTTGCCCTTATTCATACTTTAAACTTAATAACATTGTGGTTGCTGTTTACCAGAGGGGATGCCATTAAAACATACTTCATATCTGCTCCCACTTTATTTGCCCCAAGTAATTCCAGCTCTTCTTCATTCATTTCCTTCCTCATTGGCTGAAAACACACAGATCAAAGCAGTTCTACTGCATTTTGGCTGTTTATCTGTCTCCTTGCCATTTATTTTGTGCTTTCTTCTAGACTACATTAGATTAATTGAGGCCTATAATTATCACTCATCTATCATTTTTAAATATTCCTGATTTTTGCTTGCACATGTATTGAAATATAGACAATAGGAGCAGAAGCGGGCCATTTGACTTCTTGAAGCTGTTCTGCCATTCAATATGATCATGGTTGTACATTAAGCTCAAATTCTAATCCAATCCTGTACTCATTTTGCTTATCCTGTTAGCTATATCTACCATACCTATATCCACATCTAAAGCTATTAGGATAATATCTCCTTCTTTCTTTAAAATAAATAATGTTTTGTCCTCAACGACTTTCTATAGTAGTGCATTTCACAGGCTCATCACTTTCTGGGTGAAGAAATTTCACCTCATCTCAATGTTAAAAGGTTTATCTTATGCGCTCCTCCATCTTAGTTGAAACATGTGTTGCTAGAAAAGCGCAGCAGGTCAGGCAGCATCCAATGAGCAGGAGAATCGACGTTTCGGGCATAAGTCCCTCTTCAGGAATCGGCTTATGCCCGAAACGTCAATTCTCCTGCTCCTTGGATGCTGCCTGACCTGCTGCACTTTTCCAGCAACACATTTTCAGCTCTGATCTCCAGCATCTGCAGTCCTCACTTTCTCCTGCTCCTCCATCTTAGTCCCAATTATTGGTGATTGAAGGTATACACCCAGCAATATAACAGCATTTTATGCGCACCTTAAACAAACTATTTGTCAGCAATGAGTTGCTAAATAATTGCTTGTAAATTCTATGCCTCCAACGCTAATGAAATTAAGGTTGTTTAGCTGTCAGTTGTAATAGCTGGGTTGGGTGTTCCTTATTGTAACAGCTTGGGATATTGTTTTGATTATGAGAATAGACAGCTGTATTTTAGGACCTTTGATGAATACTACTTGTTTCAAAGTCAATATATTTTAGACTCTACATATGAAGGACAGTATGTATTCCTTAGTTTATCCCCATTCTTGTTAATAAATACTGCATATCTCAAACATTGGTTTTGTTCTTTTCAAGCAGGGAGTTTATCCTCTCCCTGTCTTCTCCCTGGTAGTATATTTTGCATCACCTCTGCCTTTACCTGAACAGAGCCCTCTTCCAATGTCTGTGCATTATCCTTTCAGAACTGTTAAAGGTAATATCAAGCCATTCTCAAATATAGCACTGGTTGTTATTTATAATTAACATCTGAATTAGAATATTATAAATGTTAGAGATGTTTAACTGATTACAGTTTCTATGGTAGTGTTTTCTCAAAGTTCTGAACAAGATAGAAATCATTGCAGAAATGAAAAGTCAGCCGCATCTGTGCATGCCTGTACATGGGTGTATTGTGCATAGGTGTTTGTTAGAGCTTGTCCTGTTAAGAATAAACAACACCCTGCTCTGTGGTCAGAAATGTTAATTTTACATTATGAAAGAGAAACAATACACTTAAATTTAAGTTTTACAAGGTTTCTGCTATACTTGAACTTCAATCCATTTTTTTCCTCAAACAACTAGCAACAATATCTCATTTGCAATTAAACTCTGGTTAGACCCCATGTACCATGAGCAGACCTGGCCACCACACCTCAGGAAGGATATATTGATCTTGAATGGAGTACAATGTAAATTTACAAGATTGATACCTGGACTTCAGGGGTTATGTTATGAGGAGAGATGTTACGAATTAGGTCTGTTCTTTCTAAAACTTAGAAGGTAAAAGGGAGATCTGATCAAAATCTTCAAGATGTTAACAGGAGAAGACAGGATATAAAGATAAACTATTTCCAATGCTTGGGGATTTGAGAACTGGGGGTATAGTCCAAAAATTAGGGCTAGACTGTTCAGGAAAAATATTGAAGCACTCCTACAAATGAAGGGTTTGGAACTGTCTCCCCACACACAGCAGTGGATGCTAGATAAGTTTAACTCTGAAATAGATGCATTTTTGTTAAGTATACTTATGAAGGGATATGGGCCAAAGACAAGTACATAAAGTTAAGCTACATATCAGGCATTATCTCATTGAATGGTGGAACAGGCTTAAGGGGCTAAATGCTCAAGTTTGAGATACTCTGCTGGCAATGTTCACCTTGTTAAGCATCAAAACAAGACACAAAGCTAGATGTGAAATCCACACACAGCACTAAGGAAATGGCCAGTCAAATGCATAGTCAGTACAAGACTTGATTGTGCATTGGAATTATGTAATACAGCAGGAATGATAGTCATAAAGTATGGACTTGCAGAGATTGGATTCTAAAGCTGAGACTGGCTTTGAAAAATTACAAAAATCATTATCTCAATAAACATTGAGTTGCACGTTGCTCTCTACATTGCTTTCTTTTGCTCTAGCATCTTGCAAGGGTGTCCAAAATAAATCTACAGTGATATTTCATAATGGAAAAAGAAGAAGTTGCAGGATGAAGAGAGGCTGATGATGTTGTAATAGCTGAGGGCAGTGAGGAATTAATGGAGGAAACAACTGCACCCAAGACTGTTGATGTACATGGTAGGTTGTGATGTTCAAGCAGCTGTCTATAAATTCCAGATGTGGTTCCTCCACAAATATTTCTAATGTATCAAACAAACAGCATCTCATAAACAGCGTGTTTTAGATTCCATTGACTGTAGTTTATTTTACATCATCCTTTACAAGTACTTCCCTGATAAAAGGAAAATAAAGTTCAAAGAATGTATTGAGTAATATCTGCTTGCAGAGATGCCGGAGTATTGTGGTTCCCATTAGTATGCTTAAATGGTGCTCCTTCCATCTAAGAAAAGGAGCAAAGGAAATAACAGGTGAGTGGTGTTGACTTTAGGCCTCAAAGAATGGAGGACGCCTTGAATGTCTGGGAACAGATGGAACTGCTAAATGCAAAACCATGCCCAATAGAGACTGCCAGTAATAATCATTGATTCCTTTGAAGATGCAAGCTGGTTTCCATGAGAGAAAGATGTTTACCTATGCCCCTGATGCCATATCGCTTGTGTTGGGCATTCCAGTGGAATGATCTCTATGATAGTGGACCGCAGAGTGACACTGAACAGTAAATAGCCTGATATCATAGCAATCACAAGCCACCAAATCAGAAACAGTATTAAATGTCTACCAGTTGGATGTTAATTATATTCAGGTGATGGTTATTATTTGAAGACTCAACTGGGCTCATAGTTGAGGGCACACATGTGATGCAGTGGTAGTGTCCCTACTGCTAGAATAGGAGGCCCATTTTGAAGTCACACCTTCTCCACAGGTGTGTAAAGACATCCCTGAATAGTTTGATTAGAAAAATAGGCTAAATTTTAAAAAGTGCTCAAAATAGGCTGAAAGGAAGTCTTTTGTTAGATGTGCATGCGTTAACATCATTTATTTTTGTGCTCTATAGGTAAAAGCATTAAAGGCCCGAACCTAGTATTTTCATTTTCACAACTTGGTTATCCACGTTTCGACACCATGGAGGTGGAACCCTAGATCTCAAATATTTCAGACTCAAGATAAAATATATTTTGCTTGCTGTTCTTGGAAAATCTGAAATTCTCTGGAAAATCATCATATTTTCCAAGAAAGCATTCCTGGTGTGAAAATGAATTCCCTGTTGACATAATTCATTGTGAGGCTTGGAACTTAACCAAAAATTCAGAGTTAGTTTTGTTTGTGTTGATTGATTGCCATCTTAATGAATTATTCTTTTTTGAACTACTTTATCAATGAATATTTTGACAAAACTGAGGTGTGAGGTGTGGTAAAGCGTCTGTTTTTGATACCACAATGAATGTAATGATACTTTTACAGAATTATAAGAGAAGCAGTTCCTTTCAAGTATGCTTCCTCAATCTTAAATAGAGGTTAAGTGTTATAAAGCTTTGTTTTTACTGCCCAATAATCAACAGAGATCCTCAGTTTTCCAATTTTCTTCCCCGTGAAGAAGATGGGGAGTTATATGGACTTGATGATTCTTGGATGGCACCTCACTCCAAGGACCACTGCAAATAGTCCTGGACTTTCTCCATGTGATGGGGTGGGATCTGATGGTAAGGAATCTTTACTGTATGGTCATCTTTAGTTATTATCCTCTGATTTGCTGAGTCTCAATACCCAATGTCGTCATTATCTTTACTGAAAGTAATCTTATACTCGGTGAGAGGACAAACAAGTTGCCTCCTCTCGGTCTCCTCCAATTCACAAATGCCCACCATTGAAATGAGGTTAAAGATGACTCCTCCAGTCAGTCCATTGTCCACAACAGTGGCAGATTTAAGGACAGCTATGGGCATTCTTGGTTGGTGATCAATGTCTTTGTTGCTGAAATTGGCAATTTGCATAGGCACCCAACCCTTTCTTCCCATAGTGACAGGGTGGCTCCCAGAGTTACACCAAGTGAAAGCTCTGCGACATGTGACATTTTAACAGGGATTGACATTGACTGGTTGGACACTGCTGGCTTGAGCTTCAGGAACAGTGATGGTACAGGCAAGTAAGAGAACTGTTTAAATCCCTAATACTTGATCAATTCTAAAAGCCCTTACAGGTTGATACACCTTGAGTGCATAGAGCAAGATCAAAGACTCCTGTACATTGTCTACCAGGCTTGTGATGTGCTGCTCATGACAGTCACCATATACGTTTTCCTAAGATGCCTGGATCTCTCTTATTATGTTTGAGTCCAACATCACAGGTATCCTCAACTTCCTTCTTTCCATTGGAATTGTGGGAAGTTGGGGAAGAAATTGCAAGGTCTCTAGCAGAGATATTTATATCATCTATTACTACAGGTGAGGTGCTAGAGGACAGGAGTGTGGCTAATGTTGTACCTTTATTTAAGAAAGGCTGTAAAGAGAAGCTTGGGAACAATGGACTTGTCAGTCTGACATCAATGGTAAGTTGCTGCAGGGGATTATGAGAGATAGGACTTATAGGCATTTGGAGAGGCAAGGACTGATTAGGGATATCAGCATAGTTTTGTGTATGGGAAATAGTTTCTCACACACTTGATTGAGTTTTTTGAGGACATAACCCAAAAGATTGAAGGGGCAGAGTGGTAGATGTTGTCTACTTGGACTTTAGTATAGCCTTTGACAAGGTTCCTTGTAGTAGACTAATTAATAAAGTTCAATCACATTGGATCCAAGGAGAGCTTGGGAATTAGATACAAAATTGGCTCCATGGTAGGAGAAAGCGGGTGGTAGTGGAGGGTTGTTTTTCAAACTGTGACTATTGGTGTTCCACAGGGATCAGTGTCGGGTGCAGTTTTGTTTATCCTTTATATAAACAATCTGGATAAGAATTTATGAAGCCTGGCTACTAAATTTGAGGATAACACAAAAATTGGTAGTATGGTCAACAGTGAAGATGGTTATCTAAGATTACAATGGGAATCTTGATCAATTGGGCCTAAGGGCTGAGGAATGGCAAATAGAGTTTAATTTGGATAAATACGAGGTATTGCGTTTTGGTAAACAAGGCAGGACTTATATACAGTTAATAGTAGGGTCCTAAATAGTTCTGTCAAACAGTGAGACCTAGGGGTTTAAGTATATAGTCCTTTGAATGTTACATCACAAGGAGACAAGATGATTAAGAAAGTGTTTAGCATGCTTGCCTTCATTGCTCAAACTATTGAGTGTAGGAGTTGGGACGTCAGATTGAGGTTGTACAGGTCATTGGCGAGGCCACGTCTGGAGTACTGTGTACAGTTCTGGACAAGGAAGGCTATTATTAAATTGAGAGAGTTCAGAAAAGATTTGCCAGATATTGCTGAGACTGGAGGGCTGGACTCATAATGATAGGCTGGATATCCTGTCACGTTTTTCATTGGAGCATAGGAGGTTGAGGAGTGATCTTATAGAGGTTTATAAAATCATGAGTGGCATAAATAAGGTGAATAACAAAGACCTACTTCCTAGGGTAGGGGAGTTAAAAACTAGAGGGCAAAGTTTTAAGGTGAAAGGAGAAAGATTTAAAGGGACCTGAGGGGCAACTTTTTCACACAGAGGGTTGTTTGTATGTGAAATGAACTGCCACAGGATGTGGTAGATGCAGTACAATTAAACATTTAAAGACATTTGGATAGGTACATAAATAGGAAAGGTTTAGAGGGATATGGGCCAAATGCAGGCAAATGGGACTAGATTAGTTTGGGAAAGCTGGTCAGCATGGACGACTTTGACTAAAGGCTCTGTTTCTGTGCTCTATGATTCTATGGCACACAACTTAAACAGCTCAAGGAACATGGAAACTGGATCATTCCAACTTATCACCACCTGACCTGTCTATCTTCCTTCCCACTTATCCACTCAACACTTCCTACCGACCTAACGCCATCACCTCCCATCTTTGTCTACCTATGGCCATCCCACCTACCTTTCTCCAGCTCCACACCTCCCCCATTTATTTCTTAGCCCTCTCTCCAGTCCTAAAGAAGAGTTAAGCCCAAAATGTCGATTCTCTTATGCCTCAGATGCTGCCTGACCTGCTGTGCTTTTCCCAGTGTCACACTTTATCAACTCTGACTCTCCAGCACCTGCAGTTCTCACTTTCTCCTAACTTCTGTCAGTACCTCAAAGATCCACTGCTCACCTCTTTGAATATCTGCTCAGCTTCCTAATATTTCCTGTCTTTCCAGTCTTCAGTCACCAGATTATCATGTATTTTTGGTCTTGTCCCAAATTTGTCCATTTTCCTACTCTAAGCATATAGAATATCTGACCTGGAGTACCGTTAGCCTCCTTCATAGCATCATGGGAATGTGCATGTGTAGCTTCTGTCTGGGTTTGCCCTAAATGTCCTCTTCTCTTTGCAAATATCCAAATGTCCAATGATCCAAGAATAACTTTGGCCACTCTCACAGATGTTACCAGTTTCCCCTCCTCCTTCTTCTCCTATTCTTTGATATAAAGTAGGATAGGTGCAGCATAGTATTGAATAATCTCAAGCTTATGGAGGGTACAATGTTGGATACTAACCAGAGGGCTTTAGAATGTCAAGTGTTGAGGTAATAAAGGAAAAGATGCAAGTTTCAACTACAGAAAGGTTGAGACCCAAGTGGCTGTATAAGGTGGTAACTTGTAGAGTGATTACTCTCAAATGTACTACTCGAGACGATGTGTTAGAGTCATAGAGTCACACAGCATGGAGACAGGCCCTTTGGCCCAAAATGGTCCATGCCGACCAAAATGTCCATCACACTGATTCCATTGCCCTGCACTTGGCCCATATCCTACTAAACCTTTCTTATCCATGTAGTAGTCTGAATGCCTTTTAAATATTGTTAATGTACCCGCCTCAACCACTTCCGCTGGCAGCTCATTCCATATGCGTGCCAACTTCTAGGTAAAAACGTTGCCCCTCAGGTTCCCTTTTACTCTTTCCCCTCTATCCTTAAACTGATGCCCTCTAGTCCTCGATGCCCTGACCTTGGGAAAAAGGTTGGCAAGGTATTTGACAAGGACTGCATGAAAAGGAGGACCAATTTTGCCCTACTTAAGTCCACAAAACCATACCTTAAGTAGTAGAATCATGAATGTGAACACAAGATCCTTTTCACTGAACACAGCTGCAATGGATATGATCAGGAAATTGAGCAAAGCCCTGTGTTTAATTAGTCATAACTGTACCTTTGTGTGTTTAAGGAATAAGCAAATTAAGTGTTTGGCCTGAAGTAATTCAGGTAAATGAGTATATTTATCAAGGTGTACCTTTTTCAGGCTGTAGACTTGAAACATTTGGTTTATTTCTGAAAACAATTTTTAAAATAATCTCCTCAGTGCACTGCATCTTTAAGAGGTTGGATGAGATTAGCTTGACAGTTTTTCGTAAATCAGATGCACTGATAAATGTAGTACCCAGCTGATTTGTATCTCTCCTTATATCACTGGAAACTGAATGGGGAGGAGATGGGAATATGCTGACACAACTTCAATACAGAGGTTTGGTGCAGGGAAACATTGTTCTTATTTCCCTGACCTTGTCCCACGACCACTCCAATCTATATATATGGATCATGCAAAGTGAGGAGAGATATATGTGAGTTTTGAAGTACGCAAGTTATAAGTGGTATTTTGGAAGAAAAGCATCCAACAAAGATTATGAAGCTATAATTACAGAATGGTGGTGATATTCTTGGAAATTATTTGTTCACAAAGGTGCAAAGAGGTAGTTATCCCATTCAAATTCTTACCTGATGCGATCTTCATACACAGTGCATTTCATTTTACATAACCATTAACTCTCTCTGTTTGAGTGATTTATAACCAGTGAGAGCAGTTAGCTACAGGCAGCAAATCACCTCTTGATTCAAAAGTACAATGTTTGAAGGAATAAAGAAGTTGTTTAAACACATTGCATTGTCATGTCCATGAGGATGTTGCAAAATGTATTACAACCAGTCTGGTACGTTTGTTGACCATTCACAAATACAGTCTCACAAACAGTAAACAAGGTGATGAGATAACATGAGTCTGCCTTTGGTGGCATGGTTAAAAATACAAGTACAATGATCGGCCATTCAGCCCCACTATTATGTACTTTCATGAAGTTCATGTTGATGTCATCATCATCTATATTTCCTGACGTACAATCATACTTCTTTGAATCTTTTCATGTACAACCCTAGATCCATAGGAACATAGAAAGGTTACAGCACAAAAAGAGTCCATTCAGTCCATCATGTCTGTGTTAACTGAATAAACTAGTCACCTATTCTAATCCCACTTCCCAGCACCTGTTCTTGCAGGTGGCAATGCTTCAGATGCTGATGCAGATTTCTTTTAATTGAGTTGAGAAGTGAAAAGAGTTGAATAGTGTTCCCTCTAATCCTCTACCAATCTATGCCCTTGCTAGATTGCCAGGGGAAACAATTCTTCTCTGTCCACTCTATCCAAGCCCCTAATTATTTTGTACACCTCAAGTTAAGACTCCATTCAGCCCCCTCTGTGCTAAAGACACCAAATCTGAACAAATCTTTGTGCACAGCCTTAATTTTCAAATTTCTACCATTTGTACTCATGCATATAATGAATGGTTAGATAGTGATAGCTTCTAGAGCAGAGAATTACAAAGATTTATAATCTTCTGGGGGAAGAAATCCCATCACACTTCAATTCTCAATGGTCCACTCTCTATCCTGAGACTCTGCACCCTGTTCTACATTCTCCTGCCTGGGAAGATGTCTTCCCACCTATCTTATTCAGAATAAGTTTCAATGAGATCACTCCTCATTCTTCTAAACTGAACAGTGTACAATGGCATTGTGGCTCAGTGGTTAGCACTGCTACCTCACAGTGCCAAGGACCTGAGTTCAATTCCACCCTCAGACAATGTCACTTAACCTGCCTTTATTGCTTTGCAATCTGCTCACAGCTTATTTTTCCACCTGGTTTTACATTGTCAGAAAACAGGTATTTTACACTTAGTCACATCTTCTAAGTCATTGATATAGTTTGTAAATAGCTGAGGCCCAATTACTGATTTATGTGGCACCCATCAATCACAAATCAGTCAGACTAAAAATGGCCCATTTACTGCTGCTCCAATGGTGCCTGCAGATAATTCATTGTTAAGGAAGTCAAGCAGCTCACCATCCACGGCAAGGGCACAGACAGTTGGATAACTAGCAGGATATTTGGTCATCATAGGTATTTGGTTTCTTTCGGTTCTGCAATCATTTGATTTCCCAAAATTCAAGTGATTTTTAAGTGGTATGGTTAAAGGAACAAGTTCAGAACAAGCAATGGAAGAATGTGGCATTCTGGGTCTTCAACTTGTGCACAAATATTAATGGGTTGTGGTCAGTATAGACTATGGTCTCTGCATCCATTTCAGACATATAACTCAAAGTATTTGACAGCCAGTAATAAACTGAGCGTTTCCTTCTCCGACTGTGGAGTAAGACTCCTGATGCTTGTTTTCTCTCTGATTGGTTACTCTGTCTGGATTCCGGAGAACAGCCCCTTCCCTTATGCCACTTCATCAGTGGCTACTTTAAATGCAAGTTTAAAATTTGGAGCTGTAGGCACAGGGTTGTTTGTTAAAGGGATCGTCAGCTTTTCAAAATTGGTTTGGCATTTCTCAGTTCATAATACTTTTGCTTTTATTTTGTAGTAGATCTAAAGCTCAGCAGCTATACTGAAATTTGGGATAAACTTTCAAAAGAACCCACATTTTCCCAAAAATTGCATGATTTCCCACTTTGTGTGGGAATGGGGAACTGTCCTCCTATTTCTACATTTGCAACCCTGAGCAGTACATAGAACATAGAACATTACAATGCAGTACAGGCCCTTTGGCCCTCGGTGTTGTGCCGACCTGTCATACCAATCTGAAGCCCATCTAACCTACGCTATTTCATGTACGTCCATATGCTTGTCCAATGACAATTTAAATGTATTTAAAGTTGGCGAATCTACTACCATTGCAGGCAAAGCATTCCATACCTTATTACTCTCTGAGTAAAGAAACTACCTCTGACATCTGTCCTATATCTATCACCCCTCAATTTAAAGATATGCCCCCCTTGTGCTCGTGTCATGTGAATCTCTGCTGGACACACTCCAGTGCCAGTATGTCCTTCCTGAGGTGTGGGGCCCAAAACTGAACACAGTATTCTAAATGGGGCCTAACTAGAGCTTTATAAAGTCTCAGTAGCACATCGCTGCTTTTACATTCCAACCCTCTTGAGATAAATGACAATGTTACATTTGCTTTCTTAATCATGGACTCAACCTGCAAGTCAACCTTTAGAGAATCCTGGACCAGCACTCCCAGATCCCTTTGTACTTTGGTTCTATGAATTTTCTCACTGATTAGAAAATAGTCCATGCCTGTATTCTTTTTTCCAAAGTGCAAGACCTCACATTTACTCACATTGAATTTCATCAGCCATTTCTTGGACCACTCTCCTAAACTGTCTAAATCTTCCTGCAGCCTTCCCACCTCCTCAGAACTACCTGCCTGTCCGCCTAACTTCGTATCATTGGCAAACTTTGCCAGAATGTCCCCAGTCCCTTCATCCAGATCATTAATATATAAAGTGAACAGCTGAGGCCCCAACACTGATCACTGCGGCACACCACTTGTCATTAGCTGCCATTCTGAAAAAGACCTTTTTATCCCAACTCTCTGCCTTCTGTCAGACAACCAATCCTCAATCCATGCCAGTAGCTCACCTTGAACACCATGGACTCCCACCTTACTCAGCAGCCTCCCGTGAGGCACTTTATCAAAGGCCTTGTGGAAGTCTAGGTTGATAATATCCATTGGGTTTCCCTGGTCTAACCTACTTGTTACTTTTCAAAGAATTCCAACAGGTTTGTCAGGCACAACCTCCCCTTACTAAATCCATGCTGACTTGTTGTAATCTGACCGTGCACTACCAAGAATTTAGAAATCTCATCCTTAACAATGGATTCTAGAATTTTACATACAATCGAGGTTAGGCTAATCGGCCTATAATTTTCCATCTTTTGTCTTGATCCTTTCTTGAACAAGGGGATTACAACAGTGATTTTCCAATCATCTGGGACTTTCCCTGACTCCAGTGATCTTTGAAAGATTATAACCAATGCCTCCACTATTTCCTCAGCCACCTCCCTCAGAACTCTAGGATGTAGCCCATCCGGGCCAGGAGATCTATCAACATTTAGACTTTGAAGCTTTTCTAGCACTTACTCTTTTGTAATGGCTACCATACTCAATTCTGCCCTTGACTCTCTTTAATTGTTGGGGTACTACTCTTGTCTTCCATTTATTAAGTTCTTCAGCTATTTCCTTATCTCCCATCACTAGCTTTCCAACATCAATTTGGAGTGGCCCAATTTCTACTTTTGCCGTTTGTTTCTTATGTATTGAAAGAAACTTTTGCTATTATTTCTAATATTACTGGCTAGCTTACCTTCGTATTTGATCCTCTCCTTCCTTATTTCTCTCTTTGTTATCCTCTGTTTGTTTTTGTAGTCTTCCCAATCTTCTGATTTCCCAGTGCTCTTGGCCACTTTATAGGCTCTCTCTTTTTCTATGATATATTTCCTGACTTCCTTTGTCAGCCATGGCTGTCTAATTCCCCCTGACCCCCCGAATAATCTTTCTTTTCTTTAGGATGAACCTCTGTACTGTGTCCTCAATTACACCCAGAAACTCCTGCATTGATTCTCTACTGTCTTCCCCACTAGGCTCTACTTCCAGTCAATTTTTGTCAGTTCATCTCTCATGCCCCTGTAATGACCTTTATATCAATTGCACGATTCATTTTATTGAGAATGTTCTGCACATTAAGATACAAGACCTTAGACTTTTTTACATTTTAAAATTTAGCTTACATTTCTGACTGTTTGATTCAAACTGTAAACACTGAACTATGTCAATACAAGAATCAGGCAAACCACTCATTACAGACTGTTTGAAACATAGGCGGTATCTTACATTAAATTTGCATTGGTCAGCACTATAAATCAGCTGATGCCATCGTCAGCCAATTTTAAAGTCAACAGCTCTGATGAGATTGGTATTGTGTCACAGCTGACATTGCAGAATGTCTGCCAACTTAGCTGCATTGCCATGTCAGTGAAGAGAGGACATGTTCATTCTACCACAAGCTGTTTATTACAATAAATAGTATTTCATTCAACATGCTATCTGCTCACCAACGTAGGAGTGCACTGAAACAAGCAGTTACATTCAGCAGATTCACAATGAAACTGTTGGTGCGTTATGGCAGCAAGATGCTCCAGTAAGATGTCATGGTCAATAGTGGGGAAGGCCATTATTGTACTTACACAGCATTATGGTGACCACTCTCCAAATTTGTTCTGAATGCTTTAGGAATCAAAGATCCATCTCCAGGATTATATTACAAGCAAATGAGGAGAAACGCCTAAAGGATATTCAAAAATGTTAATTTTCTTTAGAATTTCATTTATTAATTAGAACAGTATTGGAGATGGAGAAATTGCTGTTCAACAAACAATTTGGATTAATTCAATTGTGTATTGATGAATCTGCCCAGTTTCCAATTGAAAGGACTGCAGTATGCCCAGAGGATTGGCCATTGGCAGGAGTGTGGACGCTTTGCAGCAGATGAATGTGGGATGATCTATCCAGAAACCATTCAGAGTTGGCAACCTCCATAGGATGCAGTATGTGACTGCCCATTGTGTTTTCAATACAATGGACAGGCAGGAACTATGACTGGGAAATCTTCATCATGGAGTCATAGGCCAGATGAGAATGTATTCATAAAATAACAAAATGCTACAAATTCAATGACAGTGCCAATTTTTCAAACATCAAATGGGGACCCATGGTGTCCCACTCCAGAGGACAGTCATCTATTGCATTAGATCAGCGACTTAGGGTGCATGATGTAACTATTCAGGGAACCTGTTAACATTATAATAAAAGACAGGTAAATTCAATTGTCCATTGCAGTCTTAATGGACTTGATCACATAGAACATAGAATATAGAACAATACAGTTTGGTACAGGCCCTTTGGCCTTCGATGTTGTGCTGACCTTTTATCCTACTCTAAGATAAGACACATTTTACAATCTTCCATGTGCCTATCCAAGGGTCACTTAAATGTTCTTGATGTATTTGACTCTACTACCACTTCTGGCAGTACATTCCATGCACCCATCACTCTCTGATGATCTCTGATATCTCCCCTAAACCTTCCCCCAATCACCTTAAAATTATGCTCCCTCGTGATAGCCATTTCGTCCTGGGAAAATGTCTCTGGCTATCCACTCTATCTATGCCTCTTATCATCTTGTACACCTCGCTCAAGTCACCTCTCATCCTTTTTCACTCCAGTGAGAGAAACCCTAGCTCCCTCAACCTTTCTTCATAAGACGTGCCCTCCAGTCTAGGCAGCCATCCTGGTAAATCTCCTCTGCACACTCTCTAAAGCTTCTACATTCTTCCTATAATGAGATGACCAGAACTGAACACAATATTCCAAGTGTAGTCTAACCAGGGCTCTATAGAGCTGCAGCATAACCTCGTGGCTCTTAAACTCAATCCACCTGCTAATGAAAGCGAACACACCATATGCCTTCTTAACAACTTAGGTGACAACTTTGAGGGATCTATGGATGTGGACCCCAAGATTCCTCTGTTCCTCCATATTGCCAAGAATCCTGCCTTTAACCCTGTAATCTGCATTCAAATTCAACCTTCAAAATGAATCACTTCATACTTTTCCAGGTTGAACACTATCTACCACTTATCAGCCCAGCTCTGCATCCTGTCAATGTCCTTTTGCAAACTACAACAGCCCTCCACATTATCCACAATTCCACTAACTTTCATGTCATCTGCAAACTTACTTATCCACCCTTCCACTTCCTCATCCAACGCTGAATACAATCTATCTACTACCACCCTCTGTCTTCTATGGGCCAGCCAATTCTGTGTCCAGACAGCCAATTTTTCCTGTATCTCACGCCTCCTTAATTTCTGAATGAGCCTACCATGGGGAACCTTATGAAACTCGTTATTAAAATCCATGTTCACTACATTCACTGCTCTATCTTCATCAATGCCTTTTGTCACATCTTGAAAGAATTCATTTTGGCTTGTGAGGCATGGCCTGCCCCTTACAAAGCCATGCTGACTATCTCTAATCAAGCTATGGTTTTCTAAATAATCATAAATCCTGTCTGTCACATATTCCATGATTGTCCCAATGCCATTAGCAATCCCAAACAATTAGAATCACATTATCTGACATGGTGTAGAGTTTCTGGATTAGTGGTGCTGGAAGAGCACAGCAGTTCAGGCAGCATCCAAGAAGCTCCTCGGATGCTGCCTGAACTGCTGTGCTCTTCCAGCACCACTAATCCAGAATCTGGTTCAGCACCACTAATCCAGAATCTGGTTTCCAGCATCTGCAGTCATTGTTTTTACCATGGTGTAGAGTTTCCCTGGCAGGATATCTGCTGTTTCTGGTAAACATAACATGTAAAACATTAACATCATTGACTTCAATGCCTGCCACACCTTCTGAGGAGGGATATACTTGCTAGAGAGGTATTGTATTGGAGGTTCACTAGGTCACCTCCTGACATGGTGAGGCCACCCAATGAAAAGACTGGGCATACATGTTCTGGAGTTTAGAAGAATGGAAGGTAATACTTTCACTGTCTCCCCAACCAAGGAATCCACCCCCCCCATCCTCGACCTCCACCACCATGTACAGGGCCCTAAGCAATATCAAACTCGTTCCTTTACTTTTGGCTTCATCTGTATTTAATCCTATATTTCCTTTCTTATCACTGCCTGCATCAAGACTTCAATAATACTGGAATTCTGGCAACAGATTATTTTTCTTGCAGTAATAGCTTTGTCATTCATCTTTCATTAAAGACAGTTCCTGTTTTACAAGTTGCAAACTACCTTCCAACCCCAATTATGAAACTGCCAATTAGGAAGAGTGACTACCTCATTGTGAGCTGGTATGAGCAAATTTAGTAGATGGTCCACCCACTTCATGACAATATTTGGGAGCTATTTTTAAATTGTTCCACTTAAACTGTATAATAACTTCTTGCAAATACAAACTAAAACAATTAGGCAATGACTTGGTATCATCAAGACCATCTGAAGAAGTAAAAAGAACAAACAAAGCTGACATGGCCCTGAGACTGGAATTATTTCTCTAAAGTACATGGTTTTCATTTCTGGAGTTTAGACACTCCAGAAGTTTTCACAGAAACATTCATGAACATGAGGGATCTAAGTGAAGTTGATAAGAAGAAACTATGTGGATGGCCACAAGGTACATTTTTAAGATGATAGACAAATTAACCAATGGTAGGCAAACACAGCAAGCCAGGCAGTGTCAGGAGGTGGAGAAATCGATTTTTCGGGTGTGACTCCTCAGTCCTGAAGAAGGGTTACACTTGAAACGTTGACTTCACCACCTGATGCTGCCTGGACTGCTCTGTTCTTCCAGCCTCCTGCCTGTCTACCTTGGATTCCAGCATCTGCAGTTTGTTTTTGTCTCTAACCAAGTTAGCCAATGGTGACATGCACTTTTAACCCAGAAAAGTGATATACTTCAATGAGGACTATTAAAGTTTGTACAAATATGCAGGTGAAAGAGCAAATAAATGCCTTAATGTACAAAAATGGAATTTACAAAATCAAAACTCTGTAAATGCTGGAAATCCAAATTTTAAACAGAGGAAGTGGGAAATACTTAGCAGTCAGCAGCATCTGTTGGAGATATTTATCTGTTGATAATTTATTTGTATTGTTTCATAGAAACTTAGAAAATAGGAGCAGAAGTAGGTCATTCAGCCCTCTGAGCTTTCTCTACCATTCATTATGATTATGATCATCCAACTTAGTATCCTTGTTCCTGCTTTCCTCATATCTTTTGATCCCTTTACCAACAAGTGCTATATCCAACTCCTTTTTGAAATCGTACAAAGTTTTGGCCTTGAATGTTTTCTGTGGTTGTGAATGCCAGAGGCTTGCACTCTTTGCGTGAAGAAATTTCACCTCATCTGATTCCTAGATCGATGATCTTATATCCTTAAACTGTGACCCTTGGTTTTGGACTGCCTCACCATTGCAGGAACATCCTTCCTGCATCTACTCTGTTTCATGAGATATTAAGTGTATGTTTTATCTTTTAGAAATAACTTGGGTGTTTTTTTTGCAACAGCTTTCTCTTTCTCATATCCAGAAATGCTTTGCAACCAATAAAGTAGCTTGGACTCTGTCAGTTTGTACAAATCAGTCACAACATCAGCAATGAGATGAATGCTGAACTAATTTATTTGTGCTTGCCAGTGATGCTTCACTCCTCAGCCTCTGATGCTCCAGGGGCAATAGCCCCAGTTTATTCAAGCTCTCCCTATAGCTCAAGTCCTCCAACCCTGGCAACATCCTTGTAAACCTTTTCTGAACCCTTTCACATTTCACAACATCATTCGGAAAGGAGGGAGATCAGAACTGCATGCAATATTCAAAAAGTGACCGAACCAATGCTTTTCCAAAATGCAGCACCTCACATTTATCTAAATTAAACTCCATCTGCCACTCCTCAACCCACTGGCCCATCTGATCAAGATCCTGTTGTACTCTAGGTAACCTTCTTCACTGTCCACTACACCTCCAATTTTGGTGTTATCTGCAAACTTACTAACTATACCTCTTATGCTCACATCCAAATCATTTATATAAATGATGAAAAGTAGTGGACCCAGCACCGATCTTTGTGGCACATCACTGGTCACAGGCCTCCAGTCTGAAAAGTAACCCTCCACCACCACCCTCCGTCTTCTACATTCAAGCCAGTTCTGTATCCAAATGGCTAGTTCTCCCTGTATTCCATGAGATCTAACCTTGATAAACAGACTACCATGAGGAACCTTGCCGAACGCCTTTCTGAAGTCCATATAGATCACGTCCACCACTCTGGCCTCATCAATTCTCTTCGTTACTTCTTCAAAAAACTCAATCAAGTTTGTGAGACATGGTTTCCCATGCACAAAACCATGCTGACTATTCCTAATCAGTCCTTGAGTTTCTAATTGCATATAGGTTCTGTTCCTCAGGATTCCCTCCAACAACCTGCCCACTACCGATGTCAGGCTCACTGGTCTATAGTTCTCTGGCTTTCCTTACCACCTTTCTTAAACAGTGGCACCACATTAGCTAACCTCAAGTCTTCCAGCAACTTACCTGTGACTATCGATGATACAAATATCTCAGCAAGGGGCCCAGCAATCATTTCCCTAGCTTCCTACAGAGTTCGAGTACTTAGAAATGAACGCATTGTGAACACTGGAACTCCATTTTGAAATATTTAAGATGAGTCAGACCAATTGAGGATGTGACTACTAGAATAAATAAGGGAGATCAAGTCCACATGGAGTATTTTTATTTTCAGAAGGGTTTTGGTGAAGTCATTATCAGAGACTAGTCAACAAAGTTAAAGCACATTCAAGCTTTGTATCCAAATGGCTAGTTCTCCCTGTATTCCATGAGATCTAACCTTGCTAACCAGTAGAAAAAAATAGTTTTTTTTTGAGTAGCAGGCAGTGACTAGTGGGGTGCTGCAAGGATCAGTGCTTGGGTCCCATCTATTCATGATGTATATAAATGACCAGGAGGAGGGAACAAAATGCAATATTTCCATGTTTGCTGATGACACAAAACTAGGTAGGATTGTGAACTGTGAAGGGGAGATAAGGAAGCTTCAAAGGCAAGCTGAGAGAGTGAGTGAGCAATCAAATGGCAGATTAAGTACAATGTGTTCAAATGTGAAGTTATATATTTCAGTGTGAAAACAGGATGGAAGAGTAATAATAAATTGGTGATACTTTGGGAAGTGTGGATATGCAGAAGGATCTGGGTGTCGTTGTACACTAGTCAATGAGAGTAAATAGACAGATGCAGCAAGTAATCAGGAAGGCAAATAATATATTGGGCCTTTATTGAAAGAGAATTTGATGATTTACTGCCTTGTTAAGAAGACAGCGAGTATTGTATGCAGTTTTGATCTTCCAACACGAGAAAGGATACATTTACCATACAGGTTCACTCATCTGAAACTAAGGATTAGTTCAACTGGGCCTGTATTTATTAGAGTTTAGAAGGTAAGAAGGAATCTGATTGAAACATATAAAATTCTAACAGGACTGGATAAACTAGATGCAGGAAGAATATTTTCCCTGGCAGGTGGGTTTCAAACCAAGGGACCTAGCCTCAGGATGTGGGGTAGACCATTTTAAGGCTCAGAGAAAGAGAAAATAGACCTTGGAGAACAGGTTCATAGCTCCTTGAAAGTGGAGTCACAGTAGACATGATAGTGAAGGAAGCTTTTGGTATGCTTTCCTTTATTGGTCAGAGTATTGAGTACAGGAGTTGGGAGGTCATGTTGCGGCTGTACAGGACATTGTTTAGGCCACTGTTGGAATATTGCATGCAATTCTGGTCTTCTTCCTATCGGAAAGATATTGTGAAACTTGAAAGAGTTCAGGAAAGATTTACAAGGATGTTGCCAAGCTTGGAGGATTTGGGCTACAGGGAGAGGTTGACTAGACTAGGGCTGCTTTCCCTGGAGTATCGGAGACTGGAGGGTGACCTAATAGTGGTTTATAAAATCACAAGGGACAGGATTTCCCATTCTCTGTGGTGGGGGAGTCCAGAACTAGAGGGCATAGGTTTAGGGTGAGAGGGGAAAGATATAAAAGAGACCTAAGGGGCAACTTTTTCACACAGAGAGTGGTATGTGTATGGAGGAAGTGGTGGAGGCTAGTACAATTGCAACATTTAAAAGGCATCTGGATGGGTATATGAATAGGAAGGGTTTGGAGGGACATGGGCTGGTTGCTGGCAGGTGGGACTAGATTGGGTTGAGATATCTGGTCGGCATAGACAAGTTGGACCGAAGGGTCTGTTTCTGTGTTGTACATCTCTATGGCTCTATGAAATGTATCTGATTAAAGGACCACGAACCTCTACCATTAAAGGCTGGGGATGCTGAATATATACAAGAAAGAGAGAGATAAATGTTTTGATTTTAAAGGCATCAAGGGACATGGAGAAAAAGTGGAAATCTGACATTGGGATAGAGAATCCCTGTAGAATGGAGAAGTAGACTGGAGGGACTGAATGGCCTGCTCCTACCTTCTCTTGCTAAGTTTACTTTTAGTCTTTCTTCTGGGTTCCCAGCTCAGTAGCTGCAAGGACGTGAAGTCCAGTTAAAGAACCAGACAAGATACCGTGTGAAAAACAGCAGCTCCAATATTGCAACGTCTCCAGCAATGTGGTTGGAGATTGCAATGTTCAAAGCTCCTGAGTGGAATTTGAATCCATGACTGTCCAAAGTGTGGGGAAGGGGGGAGGTGGGCCTGTCAGGGTGGTACAGCCGCCGTCCCGGCAATGCTTCTACAAATAAAAGGCGTTGTTTTCCCGGTATTTCAGAAGTACCTTAACTACATCCATCAAAGCGCGCATGTAAATATATATCTTTTTGAAAATTTGTCTTGTTGGACTATTTGTTTGAATGTGTGTGCGTTAGCGTGTTGGGTGGAGTGTCCATTGCTGTCTTCCCAAACCAGTTTAGCAGTTGTGCTTTTACTAGGGGTTGTTTCACTGTCGTTTCTGACAGGCTTGGTCAGGACAGATAAGTACATGCGGTTATTTTTTTCTCTCTCTCTGTCTCTCCTCTTAACAGAGAAGATGCAGTAGGTGTTGCAACCTGGAAAAACTGGTCATGTCAGGAGGGGACTTCATTCCTCTGTTAAGGTATGCATGCGACTCCCTGGAACAGCTATAAAAAGGGGCACCCGGCAAAGCCGCTTGTACAGAAGGCAATCAGGAAGTGTTTGTGTGTAGCACACATCTGTGTTAATGAGCAGTATGAGTTTGTCAGGTTAGCGGCTGTCCTGGTTGAAATCACCTTGTACGGATATTTTTTGGAGATGGTACAGGGGAGATTCTGTGAAATCTTTGCGATCACAAACGTCCCTATGGGGGCAGCGAAGGAAGCAGTAAGTGGAAACCAGGGTGGAATTAAGAAGCTGGGAAATCTCGAAGAATTGGATCGCTCTATTACTCTGAATGTGAACTCTGTGTGGTTTTTAACTGTTGCTACATTGATTCTCTTTTTTTTATTGCTAGCTGTTCCCTCGGATTTTTGGAGAACGGGCTCAAGTCACATGCTGGTCAGATGGCCAAGAGAATATTTAAAGGGACCCTGCTGATGCCGCGCCTGCAGGTTACAGTCCTCCGGGTGCAGTGGTTCTAAACAGTTCAACAGTTCTCTATCGACATTGTGAAATGTTTAGGACCACTTGATCCGCAGGACACTGACCGCCAGATAAGAGTTGTGAATGTTGCTTTGGAAACTGTGTCTTGGCGTTGTTAGATTTGCATACTGTAAACTGGGTTACATTTTATTCCAGAAACAGGTGTGCCAGTACTTTCCTATTGTATACAAACCAATAATACTTGTCCTCTGCCAAGCTGCTTCAGTTGCCCCTGAAACTGGTTACTTACAGAGAAACTGCCTTCCAAATATTTTACAAACAGGAGGCAGCTACACAGTTCATCACTGCTTCTGCTAGCTCTTTCAAAGAACCGGCACGTGTCGTCCGACATTCAGTCTCTTTCCTGTAAATTTATCTCCTGATATCTGTTCAACTCCCATTTAACATTGTTTACGGCATTCGCTTCAGTGTCTGAGAACTGAATGGAAAATGTCCTCATCATTTCCAATCTAGATATTTTGGGAATGTGTTTGAATCTAGATCCCTCTGGTTATTGATCCCTGACAGAGGGGATAGTTTTTTCTATAGTTATCAAAGCCTCTGATCTTGGAATTATGTTAACTTTGGCTTCTAAAAAGGAAACTTCCAATTGTTCCAATATTCCCATGTAAACAAAACTCATTCATCGCTGATCACACCCTTGTTAAAACTTCCTTTGTGTCCTTTCTAAAGTTTTTATGTTTTTCAGACATATAGCTCTCAATTGTCTGCGGTATTCCAACTCTGTCCTGGCCAATGATTTATGCATTTCTAATTTTTTTTGCAGTGTAAAATATATGTATTTGTAAAAATTCTGTTCTGTTGAACTATTTTGTGATGGTTCAGGCAGTGACTTGCATTTATGTAGTTACCTTCAATGCCTTTTTATTCCCAGAGCTGCTGTACAGACTGGAAGACCTGAATTTTGATTTCTATTGTGTTCTGAGTTAGTTAGCGGGAGCAGTAGAGTTGGGTTTAGTTCCCCATGAATTGTAGAGGTGAAAAGCAGTTTCAGTTCCCACATCTCACTACTGTTACCCAACTTTTAATGAAATTTTATATGTTCTGTTAAGACAGAGGCAGCTAAGTTTCTCTTGCATCTCAAAGAGACATGAATTGTCAAAGCATTCAAAGGAATAATGAACTTGATGTTGACTGTAATGATATCCAAATAATTTAAGTTGATTTCTTCAAGAGGTGGGGAAAGGTTAAATGAGAAAATAATATTTGCTGCAATTCACATCTTTTAATGAAAATGATACATAATATGGCTCTTCTTTTTCCCAAAATGTGATATCTGTTCCAAACAAACTTTCCGTTTTTAAAAAAAATTGATAAGCATGTTGTGAACTGGACATTTTTTGATTATGAATGACATTAAATGCAAAGCAATAAAGAAAAAGATGTAATGTGCATTGTTTGCAAACTCTCCTTGAAAATTTGATTTAATTCAAAGATTTGCCTTATTCTAACTGTATTGCACTTTCCATTTGTCACCACTATGCTTGCATACTTTGGTTTCCAGCCCTGCAAAAAATTGATTTTCAAAATTTTCATCGTTTTAAGTCCCTCCGTCGTCTTGCTCCTCCCTGTATCCGTTCCTTCGTGCAACACTCTGAAAGCTCCAATTCTCGCCTCTTAAATCCCTGATGTTCACCACTCCATCAGTGACTATATCTTGAACTGCTTAGACCCTAAGTTATTGGAACTCCTTTCTTGAGCCTCTGTTTCTCTCTCCTTTATTAAGATGCTTGTTAAAATCTAATGATTTGCTTAAGTATCTGCTCAAGTGACTCAATGCCAAATTCTGTTCCATCAAGTCACTTATGATAATAATATATCAATCTCTGCAAATCCTTTGAATGCTGATGATGAAACAGCAACAACCCAAAATATTAATTTGTTCTGTCCACAGATGCTGTTTTTAATTAGCTGAATATTTCCAGCACCTCTAGTATTTTGCTTTTCTGCACAGCTCTGATGCTATTTATCTTTTCCATTTTACTTTATTTGCATTTTAATGTGTTCATTTCCCACTAATGGAATTAAAGTTAGGTTAATCTTCAATTTGCATTTTTTCTGATATAAAAAGGCTTGGTATAATCTAATATTCTCTTACACTCACTGCATTGATAGTTACACTTTAAATTTAAACAATTCCCAAAATGTCTTTATTTCATGACTGCCAACAGCTCAACTGCGTTTTAAATTAAGGTAGTAGATATCTGGTCTGTGTACGTTCCCCTGTTCCAAAAGGTGTTGTGCTGGTTGGGAAGGGAAAAAAAATCAAAATCCTGTTTCCTGCATCAAATTCTTAGCTATGCATTTGTTTAGTTAATTACTTTCCTATCAACAACATATGACATAAGTAACATTACTGGAAGTACTACCTTTTTAAGCTTTTTCCCCTAATATCCAGTACTTCACATGAAGATATCTGTTCTACTTCTCCCTATGCTATTTATACCCACATGGGCAAAAGCCATCGATTCCTCACCTTCTTCCTCTAGTATACTGAAGCCCAAGGAAACAACAATCAATTCAATTTGCACAGATTTCTATATGTAAATAAAAGAAGCAAATCCCTGAACACTATAACTTGTCTGCTACACTTCCTCTTTATTTTCAGCTCTTCCTGCTGTTGCCCTAATCAGTCCCAAATTCTGGTTCCCTTTATAACAAAAAGTCACTGTCTTCCTTCAGGTATTGGGATCTTGCCTCGCCCTCAATGTGGTCTCCATAAATATCTCATTGATTTAAAACCTTCTCCCTCTCTAATATTTTGAAAAATGAGTTGTTTTTCTTTCAACGTGGCTCTAATGAAAGTAAAGAGAAACTAAAATTCATAGGCACTTGATTAAAATATATCAAAAGCTCTACTATTTGTATTTCTATGGCTGCTACTTAATTTTGTAGCAATACATTTGGTCATTTATAATTCAGGTGGATGGGAGTGGGAGGGGTACTCTCTATCACAACACACATTTTAGGTGCAGTAATGTAGTGAACAAAATGATAAGAACTAAACAGCATCAGAGCTGTGCAGGGTGAGGCTGAAGGAATGAACCATAGAGCTGCAATTTAATAACCATATGTTCCTCCAGGCAATAGGGTTCAAATAGAAAATTTCAGAATTAAATGCAAAGTAACTGAAAAATAGACTTATACTCACTGATGATTTGTTTTAATATGGATTGGCAGATGCATTGAGGCTCCACTCAATTGAAGTCTTCAACTGATCAATGCAGAACCATGTAAACAAACTCATCTCTAAACTTCAAGACTTAGATCTTGGCTCCCCCGTCTGTTACTGGATCTTTGACTTCCTGACCCATAGATTGTAATCAGTAAGGATAGGTGACAACACCTCCATTGGTAATTCTTAACACCAGTGCCCCATAGGGCTGCATAATCAGTGCCCTGCTATACTCTTTATACACTCATGACTACATGGCCAAATTCCACCCCAAACTCCCTTTACAAGTTTGCTGCAGGCAGCACAATATTGGGTAGGATCTTAAACAATGATGAGACAGAGTGCAGGAAAGAAATTGAGTGCTTAGCAGCATGGTAAAATGACAACAATCTTTCCATCAGCATCAGCAAAATGAAGGAGCTGGTCATTGACTTCAGGAAGTGGAGTGGAGGGCACGCCCCTGTCTGCATCAATGGTGCTGAGGTGGAGATGGTTGGTGGCATCAAGTTCCTGGGAATGATGATCACAAACTATCTGTCCTGGTTCATCCAAAGTCAAGAAAACAGAACACTGTCTCTACTTCCTCAGGAGGCTAAGGAAATTTGGCATGTTCACAAGTACGCTTACCAATGTTTATAGATTTATCATACAAAGCATCCTATCTGGACGTATTAAAACATGGAATGGCAACTACCCTTCCCAAGAGCACAAGAAACTACTGAGTTGTGAACATAGCCCAGTCCATCACACAAACCAACCTCCCATCCATTGACTCCATCTATGCTTCCCACTGTCTCGGGAAAACAATCAACATAATCAAAGACCCCTCCCACTCCAGCTATACTCTTCCACCCTCTTCCATCGGGCAGAAGTTAGAAAGTACTAGCAGATTCAAGAACAGCTTCTTCCATACTGACATCAGATTTATGAGCAGACCTCATAAATTGGAGTTGATCTTTTTATGCATCTTCTCTGTAGCTGTAATAGTATATTCCACATTCTGTTCTGCTATCCTGATGTACTTCTGAAAGGCATGATTTGTATGGATAGCATGCAAACCAAGACTTCTCACTCTACCTCAGTGCATGTGAAAATAAAAACTCAATTCAAATCAGGTCAAAAAGATCATGGCCAATCTGATTGTAACCTCAAAACCACATTCCAACCTAGCCCTAATACCTTTCAACTCTTACTTAACATGAATCTACCCACCTCTGCCTTAAAAATACTCAAGTACTCCATTTCCACCACCTCTTCAGGGAGAAAGTTCCAAAGACGAGTAACCTTATAGAGCTTTATAAAATCATGAGGGGCATGGATCGGGTAAATAGGCAAGGCATTTTCCTTGGGGTGGGGGAGTCCAGAACTGGAGGATATAGGTTTAGGGTGAGAGGGGCAAGATATAAAAGAGATCTAAGGGGCAATTATTTCACGCAGAGGGTGGTGCTTGTGTGTAATGGGCTGCTAGAGGAAGTGGTGGAGGCTAGTACAATTGCAACATTTAAGAGGCATGTGCATATGAATAGGAAGGGTTTAGAGGGATATAGGCCAGGTGTTGGCAGGTGGGAATAGATTGGGTTGGGATATCTGGTTGGCATGGACGGGTTAGACCAAAGGGTCTATTTCTGTGCTGTACATCTCTCTGACTCTATGACCCTTAGAGAGAAAAAAGAAATCTTGGATTTAAATGGGAGAGCCCTGCTTTTTAAAGAGTGATCCCTAGTTTTAGATACTCCAATAAGAGGAAACATCGTCTCCACATCTACCCGTCTAAACATTTCAGATTTCAGTCAGGTCACCTCTTACTCTTTTAAAGGCTAGTCGATACAATCCTAGTCTGTCCAACCTTTCCTCTTAAGACACCCACTCATTCCCGATATTAGTCTAGTAAACTATCGCTAAATTGTCTCCAAAGCATTTACATTCTTCCTGAAATAAGGTGAACAACATAGTGCACAGTACACCAAATGCAGCTTCATCAGTGCCCTGTGTAACTGAACCAGACTCACCCTGCTTTTGTATTAAATTTCCCTCCTGATAACTTATAATATTCTATAAACTTTGTTAATTGCCTGCTTTACCTACTTTCTAACCTTTTGTAATTCATGCATGAGGGTACCCTGAACTCTGCATCTCAGAGCTCTGCAATCTCTCACCATTTAGACAAAATGCTGCCTGTCAAAATGAACAATTTCACATTTTCCCAAATTATACCTTATTGGCCACATTTTACCCACTAATATAACCTATGAATTTTTTTTGTTATGTCATATTAAAGGCAGAAGTTTATCCTGTTTTTCTTTTTTTTTAAATGCTTGGTTAAAAATAAAACAAAACACCCCATAAGTTAACAGTGGAGTCGAATGTCTGCAGTCACACCCCATAAGTTAACAGTGGAGTCGAATGTCTGCAGTCAGTAATTCTGGTGCAATTTGCAGCCCAAGTTAACATCTGTTTAAAAAGTAGCATTCTACCACCACTAACATTTCCTAACCAAACCTTCACTCAGACACAACTGCATACTGCTGAACACAAATCTGTCATAAACCAGCATAAATGGATTGGATATTAAAATACATGTTTCAAAAATTGTCTCAAAATACTGTGATATATTGAAGAGTAGTAAAGTATTATACTTTTATTGATACAGCTGCAAATTGAGGTCATCAGAAAAAAAATTAAAATCACTAAGTTCATCACCCATGAATAACTTGGCTTTAAAACACAGAAACTTACTGTTAAAATATGCAAATTTTTTTAACTTAGATTCAGGTTCAGTAATTAACTCCTTCATAATTTGAAAACATATTCTAAACCTTTCAAAATGTTCTTACTGGTGTCTTTAAACATGAATGATTCAGTCTATTTTTGGAGACTTCTGAAATGTCTGCAAACAAGAATGTAGAACAAGAATGCCCAGTGACAATAAATTCACCCGAGAGAGGCCAAACTCTAACACAATGATTTTTACAATAAAAAAACTACCATTTGTAAATATGATTTTTCAGACCACAAGGTGCCTCAAGTCAAATTACAATCAATTGTAAAGTGCAAAATTCACCACAAATGTTATCTTGTCCCATTGACTAACTTTCTTTCTCTTTGGGCTCTATCTCTACCAATCAGCTCATGTCTTTCACCTCCCCCATCCCCACGCCCCCCCAACCCCGACTCCCTTGTCGTCAGCATAAATGTCACATTTTCCTCGTTCCCAACTGTTCTAAATTGGAGTCTTTCAGATTGGAGGCCTGGCTGTGACCAGTGGAGTGATGCAAGGATCGGTGCTGGGTCCTCTACTTTTTCTCATTTATATAAATGATTTGGATGTGAGCTTAAGAGATATAATTAGTAATTTTGCAGATGACACCAAAATTGGAGGTATAGTGGACAGAGAAGAAGGTTACCTCGGTTACAGTGGGATCTTGATCAGATGAGCCAATGGGCTGAGGAGTGGCAGATGGAGTTTCATTTAGATAAAGGTGAGGTGCTGCATTTTGGAAAAGCAAACCTTAGCAGGACTTATACACTTAATGGTAAGGTCCTTGGGAGTGTTCCTGAACAAAGAGTCCTTGGAGTGTAGGTTCATAGTTCCTTGAATGTGGGGTCACAGGTGGACACGATAGTGAAGAAGGCGTTTGGTATGCTTTCCTTTATTGGTCAGAGTATTGAGTGCAGGAGTTGGGAGGTCATGTTGCGGCTGTACAGTACATTGGTTAGGCCACTGTTGGAATATTGCATGCAATTCTGGTTTCCTTCCTATTGGAAGGATGTTGTGAAACTTGAAAGGGTTCAGAACAGATTTACAAGGACTTGAGCTATCAGGAGAGGTTGAATAGGCTAGGGCTGTTTTCCCTGGAGCATTGGAGGTTGAGGGGTGACCTTACAGAGATTTATAAAATCATGAGGGGCATGGATAGGATAAATAGACAAAGTCTCTTCCCTGGGATGGGGGAGTCCAGAACTGGAGGGTATAGGTTTTGGATGAGAAGGGAAAGATATAAAAGAGACCTAAGGAGCAACTGTTTCACATAGAGGGTGGTACGTGTATGGAATGAGTTGCCAGAAGAAGTGGTGGTGTCTAGTACAATTGCAACATTTAAAAGGCATCTGGATGAGTATATGGACAGGAAAGGTTTGGAGGGATATCAGTCGGGTGCAAGTAGGTGGGACTGGATTGAGTTGGGATATCTGGTCGGCATGGACAAGTTGACCAGAGGGTCTGTTTCCGTGCTGTACATCTTTATAATTCTATAACTCTATGTAAGCGTCCTTGTTATTCACTGTTCCAGGGATGAGTATAGGCCCAGGGAGATTGCGTCGGCTGTGACAGTAGGCGAATTGCAGTGAATCAAGGCCATCTGGGAGGCTGGCATTGAGGTGTGATTTGATTTGATTTGTCACATGTACCTAAGTACTTTGAAAAGTTTTGTTTTATGTGCAGTGCAGACAGATCATAAAATACAAGGACAAATACAATGAGGCATACAAAGTTACAGCTGTATAAACAGCAAAATCATCATTAGATTTGAAACTTGAGAGGTCCATTCAGCAGTCTAATAACAGTGGGGAAGAAGCTGTACTTGAACTTTACTAACCTCTCAAAGCACTTCACAATGATGGATGTTAAGGCACGTTGCCTAACTTTTTTTTGGCACTAGCATGATACTGGTCTTCTTGGAGCAGGATGAAACCTCACGTCAGAGTACAGAGAGATTAAACCTATGTACAAATACTTTTGCCAGCTAATCCACGCAGGATCTGATCAGAAGCCTAAAGTGTCCGTCTGGGTTGTTGCTTTCCATGGGTTCACTCTCAAGAAGGTGACATCATTTCACTGACCTTATGTTCAAAATGACCATAGAATGCATTGAGTTCAATGGGTTGGGATGCATCGTTGGCAGCGATTCTACTCGACATCATTTTGTAACATATTATGGCGTCAAAGCCTTGTCACAGCTGATATATGTTCACGTGGTCAGACTGGGATTCTAGTTTAGTCTGGTATTGTCTCTCAGTGGCCCTGATGGCTTTGCATAGATCATACCTAGAGTTCCTGTGTAGGCCAGCGTCACCCGACTTGAATGCTTCAGACCAGGACTTCAACAGGGAGTGGATTTCCTGGTTTATCCATGGTTTCCAGTTGGGGAATTCTCAGATTAATGTCTTTGGCTCGCAGTCATCTATACAGTTACTGATGAAGTCTGTGACGGACGTGACATAGTCATTTAGGATGACCGCTGAGTTGTTGAATATCGACCAGTCCGCGAACTCCAAGCAGTCACATCGAAGCTCATCCATTACCTCACGCCAACACAGTATGATGTTTGGTACCTGATCCTCACGTTTCAGTTTTCGCTTGTTAGCCAGGAGAAAGAGCGCAGCGTTATGGTCTGATTGACCAAAATGCAGGCGGGGAATGGCAGCTTTGATGATTGTGTAGCAATGGTCAAGGGTGTTTGGGCCTCAGGTGGGTCAGGAGATGTGTTGATGGCATCTGGGTAGCACACTCTTGCGGTTGGCCTGGTTAAAGTCACCGGCAACGATGAACAAGGCTTTGTGGTATTCCATCTGAAAGCTATTTGTGGTGGTGAATACTTCATCAAGGGGAGGGCATGGCCTAGTGGTATTATCTCTAGACCATTAATCCAGAAACTCTGCTAATGTTCTGGGGACCCGTGTTCAAATCCTCCCATGGCAGATGGTGGAATTTGGATCGGAGGCTGAGGGGTGACCTTATAGAGGTTTACAAAATTATGAGGGGCATGGAAAGGGTAAATAGGCAAAGTCTTTTCCCTGGGGTCGGAGAGTCCAGAACTAGAGGGCATAGGTTAGGGTGAGAGGGGAAAGATATAAAACATACCCAAAGGGCAACTTTTTCACACAGAGGGTGGTACGTGTATGGAATGAGCTGCCAGAGGAAGTGATGGAGGCTGGTATAATTGCAACATTTAAGAGGCATTTGGATAGGTATATGAATAGGAAGGGTTTGGAGGGATATGGGCCAGGTGCTGGCAGGTGGGACTAGATTGGGTTGGGATATCTGGTTGGCATGGACGGGTTGGACCGAAGGGTCTGTTTCCATGCTGTACATCTCTATGATCTATGATCTGAATCTGGAATTAGGCATCTACTGATGACCATGAAACCATTGCCGATTGTCGGAAAAACCCATGTGGTTCACGAATGTCTTTCAGGGAAGGAAATTTGTCATCCTCACCCAGTCTGGCCTGCAGGTGACTCCAGCCCTTCAGCAATGCAGTTCACTCTCAACTGCCCTCTGAAATACACTAGCAAGCTAGTTCAAGGGCAGCTAGTGATGGGCAATAAATGCTGGCCAGCCAGCTATGCCCGTGTCCCTCAAGTGAATTTAAAAACTTTTCACTTCTACATGGGGTGGGATAGTAATTGCTGTCAGGATAGCAGGAGTGAACTCCCAAGACAAGTAGTAACGTCTTCATTTCATCATTAGACACTCTAGGTCCCAGGAACATTAACTCGCCAGGGTCATCATGTTCAAGCACCAATCAGGAGGCAGACGACTCCATCCCTTCCCTTGCCTGAGGACACTGTGTGGTCCATCCGGTAGATTGAGAAACCCTCAGTTTGGAAGGCACAGTCAGGTGAAACAGGAGTGAGTCATGTCTCTGTAAAACAGAGCAGTCAGCAGTATCTCAATTCCTTTTGGTCGGTGAGTCCAGCTTTATAGTTCATCCAGCTTGTTTTTAATGATGTGGACATTTGCCAGGAGTATGCTGGGGAGGGGGGAAGCCTCGAAACCAGCATGTCTCCCACATTTCCTGGGTAAGTGGCTACTTCTGGGGATCAGTATGGTTGGTCTGCGATTCTAGGACATAAGCGGGTGTGTCCGGTAGGGTCTGGAGGTCTTGTTCTTAATCTGGTCAGGCCTCAATGTCAGGATTCCAAGAGGTTCTTTTTCCATTGGGTCCATGTGGGTCCACTGCAAAGAGCCAGGTCACCGCTCAACATCTGGGTCAGGCCTTCAAGAAGCCGGTAAATGCTGGTCTCTTTATTGTCACGGTCATGCTTCCTGCATCAGCTCCATCTGTTCACGCAGTCAGGCGCTCCAGGAGGTCCTGGTATTGTCAGCTCAGATGCAGTTGGCCCAGGCGGAGGGGGCGGGGTTGGTTGTTCCCAGAGGTCAAAAGATCACCAGACCTGTCAGTAGATTGAAGAGAACATTTTTAGTAATTCTGACAGACTTATAGTTGAGATTTAAAAGAGTAAAGCAATTATAAACGATGCGAGGGGATAATCTGCTGGAGACAGATCGCAAAGAGTTACCATGCTCTAGCACCATCTTTCAAAGCTTTTGAATGGCAGAGCGGGCTTGAATGCCTGAATAGCTTACTTTTGCTCCTGAAATGTGTTCAAATGTTGATAATTCTTATGTGTTATAAATTTGATCATTTTGTTTCATGGTTCCCCTATGGAGATCATAGCACCACCATGTTAAATACTTCACCAGCTGGGGTGGGTCAGAGTGCCAGCAGTCAATACCATCTATAAGATGCACTGGAGAAACCCAGTAAGCTTCCTTTGATAGCTTCTTCCAAACTCTCAATCTCTACTAGTAGGAAGAACATGGAGAGGTGACAGAAGGATCAGTGGTCACCATCAAATTCCTTTCAAGTTGAAAGTGAGCAGTAGACCAATAATTCCAGCCATAATTGAATAGAATCCCTACAGTGTGGAAATAGGCTGTTTGGACCAATTAGTCCATACCAACTCGCTGAAGCGCATTCCACCCAGACCCAGCTCCCTATCCAACCCTGTAACCTTGCATTTCCAATGGCTATCACACCTAATCTACACATCCCTGAACACTATGGGCAATTTAGCATGGCCAATCCACCTAACTTGCACATCTTTGGAGTGTGGGAGGAAACCAGAGTACTTGGAGGAAATTCACGCAGACACGGGGAGAATGTTTAAGTTCCACACAGACAGTCGCCTGAGGGTGGAATCAAACCTAGGTCCCTGGCACTGTGAGGCAGCAGTGCTAACTACTGAGCAACTCTGCTGGCAGTCTCAGTGAGTTGTACACTCTATGAAGACTAATAATTTGCTGCTCAAGCAAATCTTTTTTATTTTTCTTTCTCATCAGATCACATCCATTAGAAATCAAATCCAAAGTGGATTAACAGAGTTAAGAGAAAAATCAGCCAGGATCTACTTGCATGGGGAAATTGACCCAAGGGGATGAATGACCTATAAGAGCCTGATGGCTATATGTGTTGAACACGGTCAGTTTCAGTTCAGTTCCTGAGCTCGTGGTGATCATAGCCAAGCAAAAAAAAAACCTAATTCAGAAGCCTCAGATCCAATATCATACTTTTGCAGTAGCAACTGTTCCACTGAAGATGGAACTGAGGCCTGCAAAGGAATAGAAATCTGATTTCCCAATGCTCATTGAAATGAATAAAACATGTGAAAAAGGAAATGGGATTTGCTTGTGTGCAAGGGAATAGAATCCCTGCTGATTTGTAAAAGGCATTTAACAAATTTCACAAGTTTTTATTTCCAGCTTTTGGCTGGTTACATTACTGGTTAATTGAGATTGTAATGATTCATGAGCAACTGTTATTAATGTTCTGAAAAAGAGTCATTGACCTAAAACGTTGAGTCTGCTTTGTCTCCAGACCTGCTGAGTTCTTTCAGCAATTTCTATTTTTGTTTCAGATTTCCAGCATCTGCGGGTCTGTTTTTGTTTAGTTACTGTCACTTGTTTGATTACTTAATTGCAAAAAACACTGCAGATACTGTAAACTTGGAATAAAACAGAAAATTTTGCGTTGTAAATAGTCAGCTTTTCTGGCAGTAACCATGGAAAGAAAAACAGAGTTGATACTTTGGGTCGAATGTGACTTTTCAACCAAAGGAAGATGGAAATGTGATGAATTTTATGTTGTTGACAGATGTGGGGGAGAAAGGACAAAAGGAATAGTATGTATAAGAGGAACAAGCGGAAGAAATTAAATGACAAAGTTGCCATGGAACAAAAGACAGTGGGAGTGGTAACTTTGACAGTAAAGCAACAAAGCACTGTTCCAGATTGAGTGTGCTTAGCAGGATAATGAACAGCTCTGTCTGACAACAAAAACATGGCAACGACACAGAGTCAAAATAAAGAACAGAGTTCAGGGTCTGAAGTTGTTGAACTCGATGATGAACTTAAAAGACTGCAAAGGGCCTAATTGAAAAAAGTTTCTCAAGCATGTATGAAGATTCACTGGCACTTTTGAACTAGGCCGAATTAAGAATTGTGAGCATGAGAGCGTAGTGGTGAAGGAAAATAGCAAGCAACTGAAAATCCTTGAGGTCATCCTCGCATGCTGGGTGGAAGTATTCCACAATGTGGTCATCTGATCTGTGTTCGGTCTCTGCAATGTAAAGGAAATTGCAATATAATCAACAAATTCATTACACTGAATTGAAAAAGTCAGAAGTGAATTCTCCTGACAAAGGAGCAGCACTCCGAAAGCTTGTGATTTTAAATGAACCTGTTGGACTACATTCTGGTATCATGTGATTTCTGACTTTGTCCACCCTAGTCCAACACAGGAATTTCCATATCGTGAATTGAAAAATTACAAGAGAATCACTGCTTCATTGACAGTATTATACCAACTGCAATTGCACAGGAAATGCTCCAGGAAGGAGAGGAAGCAGTGGGGTTGATGGGAGTAGATCAAGGTGTCAATTTCTGAATGGTCCATTCGGAATGTTGACGTGAGGGACAGATGCATTTGATGGTGGCATTCATGCTGGAGATGGTGGAAAAGTAGTTGATCCTTTGAATGTGGGTAGAAAGCAAGGACTAAGGGAATTCTAACATAGCCTCGGAGGGATGTAAAAGTGTGAGGTAAATTGTTTGGACACAGTTGAGGTTCTTGTCATTCACAATACGAGGGAATGCTCGGTTGAGGAGAAAGAAAGCAAAAGCAAATATTGCAGATGCAAGAAATCCGAAATAAAAACAGAACTGAACACGTCTGCCAGCAACTATGGAGATGGAAAGAAAATTAATTTTTGGGTCTAATATGACTCTTTTAATTCTGAAGTAAAGCCTTATCAAATTCAAAACATTAGTTCTGTTTCTGTCTCAACAGATGCTGCTTATTTGGGATATGGAGTAAGGGTCTAGGTTTCAATGATGCACAATGTTTCAGGAGTCATTCAATGGAAAGGGCTGGATGACCTTTTTTCGCTTTTGTTACATTTCTTACAGCTAGTTGATAAAGGAGGAGACCAGAGTTAATCCTTACTCACATTTAAATTTATTTAAATTTATTCATTAAGTGAGATGTTGCAAATGTACTGTTCCAAAACCAAGCATCATCATTACAGAAAAATAAATGCAAAGAACTGTGAATGCTGGAAATCTGAAACAGCAATAGACTGTTGGAGAAGCACAGCAGGTCTGGCAGCATCTTTCAGGGGTCACCAGACTGGATATGTGAATTGTTTTTTTCTCTCTGTGAATGTTACTGGATTGTTTGTGTTTCTCTGGGACTCTCTGCTTTCGTGTCATTATGGATCTCTTTTTTAAAATTATTTTTATCCACCATTAGGAAAACACTCATGTGGCCAATTGAATATTTGTAAGCAAAGTCTGTTAAGGGCAATGCTAATGTTAAAAAAAATGATGGGATTGGGTAGAAAGAGAGGGAGGGTAATAAATCAGAAATGGAATTGGAGGGGGAAATAAAGCACTCGATCCCCCACAGTGCTACCTGTCTATAAAGGCATCAACAGCAGTGATGGACACTGCATGCTCCCTCTCCAATGACGCCTAGACTCAAATATAACTGGGCACGAGGGGCAGGTAGTTGGCAGAGATCTCCCCCTCTACAGCCCGCTGCCTGGACCTATTTATAGCTATGCCCAGGAGCAGACCCAGGACGAACTCCTCCAATCTGCCCACACCCCTCTGCATTGCGTGCCCCAAAGATCAGGAGCATGGGATTGAAGTGCAACCAAAAACACAGCAAAAGGATTTTCAATAACTCAAAAGGGATTGAAAACATCTACAATCAATACATACATAGTCCACAGATTCCACAGTACTGCAAAATAAACAGTTGGGATTAGGTACCTATGCTATTTGGAAAACTGGTGAATTCTAATTAATTCAATAAATTTTACAAAGCAACCCTTACAAGAACACTATAATAAAAAAAACTAAACTTCAAAGCAAACTGAACAGATTCAAATTGACGTTTGATTTTGAGGGCTGATAATTTATCCAGATCCTGTGATGCCCATGTGCTTTGGAAGGTCTAAAATGCACAAGTGTGCTCCCTCTGCATGGGCACCTGGGCACAAATATCAGCACCAAGTGTCTCCTGATAAATGCACAAATCGTTATCCAAAAGATACTCCCCGCGTGTTAACACTTTCTCTTCATTTATGAAAGTAGCATGTGTTTATACGAGTAACATTCTTTTCATTTCTTTGTATATTCATTAACTAGATATTCTGTACATTTCCTGATGGTTGACCACAGTACTGTTAGCAAAGAATGAAGGTCATCTCATTTACCAAGCTTTTAAGCCAAAGAATGCTTACAAATTGGGAAACTGAAATCTAGTAACTTATTAGTCAGTACTATAAAAATAACCATGAAAGTTCCTGAAGTTCGTAAAACACAACTGATTAATGAAGGCCCTTCAGGGATGGGTGGGATTGTACATTTTCAGTTGGGACAATATTTATCTAGTTGCAGGCAATCCTTTGACCAAAATATTAGTGAGAAAGTCATCACCCACCTTGCCAAGCCCAGATGGCTGCTATTTAGCCATTTAACACAATGACGAGCGTTAACTAGATGGAGATGGGCCTTTGGGAAGTAATTCTACTTCCTGGCCAATCACGTGGCTACAAACCCACTTGCAGGGGGCTGTAAAATGTGCCCCTGGTTTGGATTAACTAGGCCTCCAGTTCCATATTGGACGTTTAATTTTTTTTACTGAAATGACCCAGCAAGTAATTTACTCGTAAACAATCAGAACATTCAAATATGAGTACCGCAGTTGTTCAAGGATAAGGCCAATGATATATGTTTCTCAAGGTAACTAGATATAGGCATTATATGTGACCCTGTCAGTATGGTCCATGTGCAAAGAACAAATAAAATAAAAGATTTGGTTTTCACTCAGTGTGGGGTGAGCTCTTCTTAACCAAGGAAGTTCTACAGGAGATTTCATCGGGCTTACTGGCCAGTCAAAGGAAGGGAGAAGATCAAACAGCTCCTGTGCTCCTTTATTACTATCTTATAATCTCTATGAAAAGATGAATGTGTGCCAATGTCTAGTGAGAACAGGGTTTGGGTCAATTATAATATCCCCCAGAAGAATTGCCCAACCCCTCCTTATTGTGTAGGTTGATGATCATTAGGGCCATTTGGCAATGAAGTCTTGTTAAGGTAGCAGATGCCCATGGAAATTAACTCCAGCAATGGTGTATGGGTTGCCTGTTATAGGGGCCTGAATGACCTGGGCTATGGAAAAAAACATTGAAGAATCATTAGGGTCACACAGTGACACAGCACCAGGGACCCAGATTCGATTCCAGCCTCAGGCGACTGTCTGTGTGGAGTTTGCACATTCTCCCTCGGTCTGTGTTGGTTTCCTCTGGGTGCTTCGGTTTCCTCCCACAATCCAAAGATGTACAGGTTAGGTGAATTGGCCATGCTAAATTGCCCATAGTGTCCAGGGATGTGTAGGTTAGGTGCATTAGTCAGGGGTAAATGTAGGATAGGGAAATGGGTCTGGGTGGTTCCTCTTCGGAGGGTCGGTGTGGACTTGTTGGGCTGAAGGCCCTATTTCCACACTGTAGGGATTCTTACATACTTGCTGCACCTTTCAATTACATTTCAAGTGTCAAGTTGAGATTTGCTCTAAGCAGCAGCGTTGCCCATTAATGGGAATTATTGCTTTTAATTAGTTAAAAGAACAAAGAGCAGAACAGCACACGAACTGACCCTTCAAACCACCAAGACTGAACCAACACATGATGTCTTTCTAAACTAAAACCCTCTTCTTCTGCACTGTCCATATCCATTTATTCCTAGCCTAATCATATATCTGTCAAGATGACTCTTGAATGTTTACTACCTCATCTGGCAGCACATTCCAGGCACTAACAGGCCTCTGTGAAAGAAAATGTGCCTTTCATATTTCATTTAAGCTTTTCCCCATTTTACCTTAAACCTATGTCCCCTAGAATTTGACATTTTTACCCTGTGGAAAAGTCTCCAACTATCCATTCTATCCATCCCTCACTTAATTGTGTAAACTTCTATCAGGTCGCTCCTCAGCCTCCAAAGTTCAAGTGAAAACAAACCAAGTTTGTCCAATCTCGCCGCAAAACTAAACAACATCCTGGCAAACCTTTTCTGTGTCCTTTCCAAAGCTTCCTCATCCTTGTGATAGTGTGGTGACCAGAACTGTATAGAATATTCCAAGTGTGGCCTAAGTAAAGTTCTAAACAGCTTCAAATGACTTGTCAATTTTTTTCTCTATGCTCCAAGTGATGAAGGCAAATATCCCATATGCCTTCTTGACCACCTTCTCCACTTTTATTGCTACTTTCAGGGAATTGTAGTCCTGTATACCTAAAACTCTCTGTATGTTAATGCTTGTAAGGGTTTTGCCATTCACTGTATACTTCCCTCCTGCATTAGACCTTCCAAATGCATTACTTTACATTTGTCATTTCTCCATCCATTTATATCCTCCAGCCCAGTGATAGCCTACTGTATCCTCTGGCAAACTTCCTAATTATCCATAGCCCCCCACTTTTTGTTTCATCCAAAACTTACTATTCAGGCCACCTACATTCCTTCCAAATCATCTGTATATGTAACAAGCAACAGGGGTCTCAGCCTATGATTACCACTGCTCACAAATTTCCAGTCTCAGAGTAGCACCCTTCCTCCACTCCTCTGTCTTTTATGACTAAGCCAGTTCTATATCCATCTTATCAGCTCACTGTGCATCTGAAGTGACTTCACCTTCTGTATTGGCCTTAGAACATAGAACATAGAACATAGAACAATACAGCACAGAACAGGCCCTTCGGCCCACGACATTGTGCCGAACATTTGTCCTAGCTTAAGCACCCATCCATGTACCTATCCAATTGCCGCTTAAAGGTCACCAAAGATTCTGACTCTACCACTCCCACAGACAGCGCATTCCATGCCCCCACCACTCTCTGGGTAAAGAACCCACCCCTGACATCCCCCCTATACCTTCCACCCTTCACCTTAAATTTATGCCCC
>NC_057719.1:40685272-40691295 GCF_004010195.1 Chiloscyllium plagiosum
TTATGCTCCTCAGATCCTGTCTTACAGCATCGTATTTACCCTTCCCCCAATTGTAAAACCTACCCTGTTGCACGCACCTATCTCTCTCCATAACCAAGGTGAAAGTCACAGAATTGTGGTCACCATCACCAAAATGTTCACCCACTAACAAGCCCATCACTTGTCCCGGTTCGTTACCAAGTACCAAATCCAATATGGCCTCCCCTGTGGTCGGGCAATCTACATACTGAGTTAGAAAAGCTTCCTGTACACACTGCACAAACACCGCCCCATCCAATCCACTTGATCTAAAGAGCTTCCAATCAATGTTTGGGAAGTTGAAATCACCCATGACTACTACCCTGTGGCTTCTGCACCTTTCCAAAATCTGTTTCCCAATCTGTTTCTCCACATCTCTGCTGCTATTGGGGGGCCTATAGTAAACACCCAACAAGGTGACTGCACCTTTCCTATTTCTGACTTCAGCCCATAATACCTCCAAAGGTAGATCCCCCTCGAACTGCCTTTCTGCAGCCGCTATACCATTTCTAAATAGCAACGCCACCCCCCATCCTTTTTTACCACCCTCCCTAATCTTACTGAAACATCTGTAACCAGGAACCTCCAACAACCATTCCTGTCCCTCTTCTATGAGGGATCTTGTCAAAGGCCTTGCTAAATTCCATATAGACAACACCTCAAGGCCCTAGCAATTCCCTCCATCACCTCTGTCAGCATTCTGGGAAAGACTGCAAATGTTTAAATGCAAATGTTACCTCATTAACATGAGTTCTCCATAGTATCAGCCACTACAGGTAAACTAGATGCTGAAAATTCTCAAAGTGAATGTCAGAGCAGGTACCTGGTGACCTCAGCTCACCATTGGCTGTGGAGAGCCTCCATATTGGTCACCATGCAACAGCGTCTTAAAGCGTGATTCACAATAACCAGCTGCATGTACTCCTCATCCATGGACATTTGTGTCTGATAATTACCAACAAAGTTGGTGTTCATGCTGAGGCTGAAGCTAAATGAATGATGAAGACATAGCCTTCATTATTTGGGTACAGCATGTCTCATTGGATGGAAGAGTGTGTGTAGCCATCAGGATATGTCACCACTGACTGTCCTCAGAGCTGAGAATCTATTTTAAGACCATAAGACCTTAAGACATAGGAGCGGAAGTAAGGCCATTTGGCCCATCAAGTCCACTCCGCCATTCAATCATGGATGATGGGCACCTCAACTCCACCTACCCGCATTCTCCCCGTAGCCCTTAATTCCCTGTGACATCAAGAATTTATCAATTTCTATCTTGAAGACATTTAGCGTCCCAGCCTTCACTGCACTCTGTGGCAATGAATTCCACAGGCCCACCACCCTCTGGCTGAAGAAATGTCTCAGCATTTCTGTTCTGAAATGTTTCCTTTTCTTCCAGTATTGTCAGGAAGAAAGCTGTCTCCAAGATATTGGTTGCTGATGGCTATCTTGCTAAGAAGGAAAAGGCAGGTGCAGGAGGACCTGGGCTGACAGCAGGCCCAGAAGCAGAAGCAAGCTACTGTGGAAGATGGGGAGCATCCAGGACAGGTCACAGCCACAGGGCCTCAGAGATTTTTCCCTCTGAGTCCCATTCCTGGGGCTGAGCGAGGAACAGTGCTCCATATATCCCAGGACACCATGACAGAACCACACCAAATGCTAGAGTGGTACCTGTAGAAGTGGGTCATCATCCTTTCTCAATGACAAAGAAGGTGACAGTCCCTTTGAACGTCTATGTGACTGGCTCTCACCAGGGAGCAACCGATCACCTGTGTAGGATCTCCCAGTTGTACTGTCACAAATGTGTCAGGACAGTGACCGATGCCATCAAACCATCAGCGACTTCATCATTGACCTTCCCGCCATCATAAGGTCAGAGTGGGGATTTTCAAAATGATTACACAATCTTTGACCCATTTATGACTCCTTAGACAATGAAGCAGTCCATGTTCAAATGCAATAAGATCTGGACGTTATCCAATACCAAGTAATATTTTCACCGCACAAGTGCCAGGCAATGACCACCATCTCCAATAATCTAATCTCTCACACTCTAATCACCGCCCTTGACATTCAATGGTGTTATCATCACTGAAACCCCCACTATCAACATCCCTGGGGTTACCATTGACCAGAAACTTAACTGGATTCATTACATTAACACAGTGGCTACATACCAAAAACTAGGAATACTGCAGCAAGTAACTCACCTCCTGACTCCCTAAACCTGTCCACCATCTACAAGGCACACGTCATGAGTGTGATGAAATATTCCCCATTCACCTGGATGGGTGCAGCTTCAACAATATACAAGAAGCTTGACAATACTCAGGAAGATTGACGCAATCTAGGACAAAGCAACCCACTTGACTGGCATCACATCCACTCCCTCCACTGTGAACTATATCCTTTGACAACACCTTCCAAACCCATGAGCACTTCCATTTAGAATGACAAGGGAAGTAGGTACATGGGCACACCACCACTTGCAAGTTCCTCTCCAAGCCATTCACCATCCTGACTTAGAAATGTATTGCCGTTCCTTCACTGTTCCTGGGTCAAAATCCTGGAATTCATTTGGACTGCAACGGTTCAAGAAGGCAGCTCACCACCACCTTCTCAAGGGTAACGAGGGACGGGCAATAAAATGCTGGCCAGTCAACACTGTCCACATCCCACGAATGAATATATATAAAAAAAGCAAGGTCACAACAGATCATTTCATTTCCTGGTGATGAGGTCATGCTGCAGATTGTGCAGTTAGATTCAGAAACACAGCTAGGTTTGCCCGTGCGCAGGGTGACATCACTGAGTGGGCTATTATCACTGCACCATGGAGTTCATTCATAACAAAGGGTTCAATTCCATTAATGTTCAGAAGATCTGTTATGGTGTCCTGGAAGTGTGTGCTTACTCCCCTGCCAGCTGCCATGACTACTACATCCTGGAGCACTCTCATGTATCTGGTCCAGTTGAGGTTCTTAGAGTCTACTTGACTACTGAGGGTTCTAAATTGCCTTTTTAGATCTTCAATTCTGGCATTTAGCTTTGTGACATCTGCAACCTTGTTCCTATATGGTATTGGAGTCTTACAAGACCGGTTACTCAGAGCTAACTGCCATTGTGTTTATGGCTCAAGACTCTATTGGACAGTACCCTAACTGATGTGGAACCCAGATAAGATGGTGCCTATGTTTTAACCAGGACTGTGGTAGATCAGAGTATAGGGCTGCTGAAGATGGAGTTCAGCTGGTTCCTGGGCAGTGCAATCTAATATATTCTGGACAGAGAATGCTACATCACCCTGGTGTGCTGGGCTCTGCACAACTGGAGGATGCATTGAGATGATGTACTAGATGCTGAGAACCTGGCAGAAAGGGAGCAGTTTTTCGCAGTGGAGGATGATGAGAACAGTGAGCATGAGGAAGCTTTCCTTGAGCTCAACTGTGTTGAGTGCTATAAGTCAGAAAGGACCTGACTGACATCCCAGCTGAGTGTTGGGCCAGCAGGAATTGTGGACTGTGAAAGAGCCATTGGTCATCATGCTAGCATTTGGTTTGTACTGCTGGGGCAAAGTGCAACCTTCAACCATTTTTTTTATGATTGCTTTTGCTGGCTGTAAATATGTTTGGAATTGCCTGATGGTTTGCTCGTATGTGATGTCCCAAACTGGACAATGATAAGATGCAGCTCTCCAGAGAGTGAGTACTGGGGACAAGTGACTTAGAGAGTGTGGGAGGATAAGATATTACTCAACATATAGTTACAGTAAACTGTGTGGCCTGGTGGTTAAGCAGTGACTAGAGTGATAGAATATGGTTGTATGTGCAAGTCAGTGTCAGTCATCTTGTCTATGCGCCGTGAGCAATGTGGCATTGTGGTTGCTGCACCATTATGTTGCCAGAGAGAGGAAATGGCAAATTGCCAACCCTTGTCTGGGTGCACAGCGACCTTTTAAAGATGGCATGGATGCCAGTGATGCCCGCTTTCAGAGGATAATCAGTGAGTGGGAACAGCAGGTAGAATTGGGTAGAATTGGATGAGAGGGCTGTCTTGAGGTAGGGTAGGTAGTACAAGAGGCAAATTTGATAAGATGTGGTGAGAATACTCACCAAGCCACATGGTGAAAATCTCTCTGAAACTCAATGAAACTGGCACTGAGTCAAAAACAAGATTGTGCCCCACGTCATCATGAGTGAAAGGTGATAACTTTTAACAATAAGGTTGCACTGTCTCTAGTTATTAAATTGGTATGCAAGCAATGTAAAAATGAAGCAAATTCAGCAGGTGGGTGTTGGACCTGTGCCAGAACTGGGATCCCAAATTGCTAAGACTATGTAGCAGCTGTATGTGTTTTTGCATGAGATTTTTATACAGTGAGCTTAAATTTACATAAATTTACTTCAACTGATTGTTAGGTGCAGAGTTCCTAAAGATAACTCTTTCACTGTGTTGAAAACTGGAAGAACAGGTATTGCCAGAAAAAGACATAATTCCAAACTCGATATGTGCTTATAAATGGCTGATAGAGATTGGTTCCTCTTATTCTGAGACTAAGTACAAAAATAGAAGTGTTAAGAAGAAAATTATGTGCATATGAAGTACAACTTCATATGAAGTGGGCGGCATGGTGGCACAGTGGTTAGCACTGCTGCCTCGCAGCGCCAGAGACCCGGGTTCAATTCCCGCCTCAGGCGACTAACTGTGTGGAGTTTGCACGTTTTCCCCGTGTCTGCGTGGGTTTCCTCCAGGTGCTCCGGTTTCCTCCCACAGTCCAAAGATGTGCAAGTCAGGTGAATTGGCCATTCTAAATTGCCTGTAGTGTTAGGTAAGGGGTAAATGTAGGGGTATGGGTGGGGCAGTGTGGACTTGTTGGGCCGAAGGGCCTGTTTCCACACTGTAAGTAATCTAATCTAATCTAAGTAATCTAAAAAAAAAACTTTCGGTCTCTGCCAGTCCGTGAAGTGAACATTTCCTCAGTTGTCACAATGATATATTGTGACTAAGGTTGTATTGTATAAACAAGTTGATAAGTTTGTTAAAATATTAATTCAAAAGTATAATTACACGAAACATTAATTGTAATAATTAAACTCTTCTATGCTGAAGCGGGGCTCAAATCTTATGGTTTTTGATTTGAAGCCATTTAATTCTGCAGAACTGCAATGCTGTGCTTTGTGCTGTTGTGCCAGAAGCTTCTTCTGTATTATTGTAGTCAAACTGGATGGTATTAGGCAAGAACTTTCGAAAGCTGATTGGAGGCAGATGTTCGCAGGTAAAGGGACGGCTGGAAAATGGGAAGCCTTCAGAAATGAGGTAACAAGAATCCAGAGAAAGTGTATTCCTGTCAGGGTGAAAGGGAAGGCTGGTAGGTATTGGGAATGCTAGATGACTAAAGAAATTGAGGGTTTGGTTAAAAAAAGAAAGAAGCATATGTCAGGTATAGACAGGATAGATCGAGTGAATCCTTAGAAGAGTATAAAGGAAGTAGGAGTATACTTAAGACGGAAACCAGGAGGGCAAAAAGGGGACATGAGATAGCTTTGGCATATAGAATTAAGGAGAATCCAAAGGGTTTTACAAATATATTAAGGATAAAAGGGTAACTAGGGACAGAAGAGGGCCTTTCAAAGATCAGCAAGGCGGCCTTTGTGTGGAGCCACAGAAAATAGGGGAGATACTCAATGAATGTTTTGCATCAGTATTTACTGTGGAAAAGGATATGGAAGATATAGACTGTAGAGAATTAGATGGTGACATCTTGCAAAATGTCCAGATTACAGAGGAGGAAGTGCTGGATGTCTTGAAATGGTTAAATCCACAGGATTTGATCAGGTGTACCCGAGAACTCTCTGGGAAGCTAGAGAAGTGATTGCTGGGCCACTTGCTGAGATATTTGTATCATTGATAGTCACAGGTGAGGTGCCGGAAGACTGGAGGTTGGCAAACATGATGCCACTGTTTAAGAAGGGTGGTAAAGACAAGCCAGGGAACTATAGACCAGT
>NC_057719.1:40692075-40769585 GCF_004010195.1 Chiloscyllium plagiosum
GAGGGGCATGGATTGGATAAATAGACAAAGTCTTTTCCCTGCGGTGGGGGAGTCCAGAACTAGAGGGCATAGGTTTAGGGCGAGAGGGGAAAGATATAAAAGAGACCTAAGGGGCAACTTTTTCACGCAGAGGGTGGTACGTGTATGGAATGAGCTGCCAGAGGAAGTGGTGGAGGCTGGTACAATTGCAACATTTGAGAGGCATTTGGATGGCTATATGAATAGGAAGGGTTTGGAGGGATATGGACTGGGTGCTGGCAGGTGGGACTAGATTGGGTTGGGAATCTGGTCGGCATGGATGGGTTGGACTGGAGGTTCTGTTTCCATGCTGTACATCTCTATGACTCTATGACTGTATTTCCACTTATTTTTGTGACTTCTCTCGATGAATCCCACAGATTTCAGTTTTAGTAAATTATTTCTGGCTCTTTTCAGCTGTCTCAAATAATCCTACTCTTCTATTTTCTATAAAAGAAATCACATCCCTTTAACAGATTGCTCTCAATGATTCAAGCTGCTTCTGCATTTTGGGAAAGCAAATCTTAGCAGGACTTATACATTTAATGGTAAGGTTCCAGGGAGTGTTGCTGAACAAAGACACCTTGGAGTGCAGGTTCATAGCTCCTTGAAAGTGGAGTCACAGGTAGATAGGATAATGAAGAAGGCATTTGGTATGCTTTCCTTTGTTGGTCAGAGTATTGAGTACAGGAGTTGGGAGGTCATGTTGCGGCTGTATAGGACATTGGTTAGGCCACTGTTGGAATATTGTGTGCAATTCTGGTCTCCTTCCTATCGGAAAGATGTTGTGAAACTTGAAAGTGTTCAGGAAAGATTTACAAGGATGTTGCCAGGGTTGGAGGATTTGGGCTATCAGGAGAGGTTGAATAGACTAAGGCTGTTTTCCCTGAAGCATTGGAGGCTGAGGGGTGACCTTATACAGGTTTATAAAATCATGAAGGGAATGGATAGGAAGAATAGGCAAGGTCTTTTCCCTGGGTTGGGGGTGTCCAGAGCTGGAAGGCAGAGGTTTAGGGTGAGATGGGAAAGATATAAAAGAGACCTAATGGGCAACTTTTTCACACAAAGAATGGTATGTGTGTGGAATGGGCTGCCAGAGGAAGTGGTGGAAGCTAATACAATTGCAACATTTAAAAGGCATTTGGATGGGTATATGAATAGGAAGGGTTTGGAGGGATATGGGCTGGGTCCTGGCAGGTGGGAATAGATTGGGTTGGGATATCTGGTTGGCATGAATGAGTTGTACTATTTTCATGCTGTAAATCTCTATGACTCTATGACTGTTTTTGTATCAATGCTAATTCCTGTTGCTTCACAGTTTTTTTCCTGATGCATTCTGCTGACTGTTTAATAAACTTTTCCTGACTCTACAACAGTTTTGAGGAATAGATCTCCCACAGTTTCCTAATTTTCTCCCTAATTTTCTTCTTCCATTAGACTTGTCTGCTTAGGCTTCTAAATTGCCTCTTTAGGTTTTCAATTCTTTCTAGTTTTGTAACATCTGCAACTTTGTTCCTATACATCCCTATATTGTTTTAAATTGCTCTTGTGTCCTTAGATTTCCCTTAGTGTAGTCATGCCTCATTATAAACACTGTTTGTTAATGACACTTGATCTGAGCTGTCAGTAATTCCTTCAATTCCAGCTTTTCTGGTTTATTATAGCATTGCTTTCTTTTAAGTTTTATCTTGCCCGCTAGTAATTTGAATTTCACAATAAAGCCTCCAATGTTTGGCCTCTCCAAGGCTGACTCTCCAATCAGGATGCCTCTTAAAGATCATTGGCAGTTGATGTAATCTGCAATTGTTTAAGTCTGACTGGTGTTCCAGCTCCATGATTGAGTTTCTAGCTCATGGTCACTTTTGCTCAGTTTATGAAGGACATTTTATGATTAATCGTAGACAGTAGAATTTTGCCACAAGTTTCTCTCCTGCAAGGTTCTTGAAAGGTCAGTCCTTCCAGTTGATACTGTCTACAGAAGCAGCCTTCTTAAAGTGCTGTCTAAAGATGCTTCAGACCTCCAGGCTTGCTATCTCTGATTGCGATCTACAAATATAGTAGAGGAAAACTACTTGATAGTCTAGCAGGTAGACGCTCTTGCTTTACAGCAATGAGGTACGAGTTACTTTGATCTGTTAGACATTCATAGAATAATAGAACCTTATAGTGTGAAAGCAGGCCATTCAGACCATTGATTCCACACTGACACTCCAAAGAGCATCCCACCCTATCCCTGTAAACCTACATTTCAAATGACTAATGCACTTAGCCTGAACACTATGGTCAATTTAGCATGGCCAATCCACCTAACCTGCACATCTTTGGACTGTGGGAGGAAGCTCACAAAGACACAGGGAGAATGTGCAAACTCCATATACACAGTTGCCCGAGGTTGGAATTGAATCCAGGTCACTTGAGGCAACAGTGCTAACCTCTGAGCCACCATGGCACCTCATTGTTACTGAGACAATGTGAAAGACTTCGATGTTAGGTCTTACTCCTTTAATGTCCAAAGCTCACCTCCCACCCAAGTCCATCCAACATCATCATATTAGGCCATACCTAATCCACCCCTCAGAAACCTTTACTCTAAACTGCATGGATGCTCCGCACACAGCTGTTAGCCAATGCTGTGCCCCACATTGACGTCTGGTTTCAGATGTTGTTGTCACACACAGACCTCAGACATCTGAGGAGAAGCAAATAAATCTAGGGGGATGTAGTTCCTCAGCATTTACTCATCCCCTTTTAAAAAAAAACTGGCTTTAGGATTTGGTCAGGACATTGACATCAGGATCAAATGGGGGTCACAACACTGCACTACACGAGGAACAGTCACCAGACAGAAATTTCCTTTGAATTGACCAATTAGTGGCCAGAAGCTGCATTCAGTATCCAATTAAGAATGACAGGCAGACTCTCAAAACCAGAAAGCCTCGAGATCATAGAATCATAGAATGCTAACAGAGAGGAAAGAGGGGATTTGACCCATCGAATTTGCACGGACTCTGCAAACAGGATCCCACCCAGACCCAATCCCCTACTATATTCTGTAACCCCACATTTCCCATAGCTGATCCACTTAGCCTACACATCCCTCTACACTATCCACAATTTCACATGGCCAATTCACCTAAGCTGTGCATCTTTGGACTGTGGGAGGAAACCGGAGCACCCAGTGGAAACCCACACAGACTCAGGGAGATGTGCAAACTCCACAGATAGCAGCCCAAGTCAGGAATCAAACCCAAGCCCCTGGTGCTGTGAGGCCGCAGTGCTAACCATTGAGCCCCATGGAGGTGCCCTCTTGCTAATGTTTTGAAAATATTGTGTAGGCGGGTATAATTAAAACATTTAAATGACATTTGGACAGGTAGTCGGATTGGAAAGGTTTAGAGGGTTATGGTCAAATCCAGGCAAATGGGACTAGTTCAGTTTGGGAAACCTGGTCAGCATGGACAAGTTGGGCCATTTCTGTGCTGTTTAACTCTACAACTCTACAACTCTAAAACCTGCCCTCAGCAACTAGGCTCCCATTGTGGAGGGTAAAATGGCATGGAACTTTGACAAAGCAGTACAATGGCCAGCAGCATGCCCATCTCTGTGCTCATCCCATCTGGGGCTAGTAAACATGGCCTAAACTTTTGTCAATAAATGGTCAGGATTCACTGCTTTTTGGAAAAGCAAATCTTTGGAGGACTCATACACTTAATGGTAAGGTCCTGGGGCATGTTGCTGAACAAAGAAACCTTGGAGTGCAGGTTCAAAGCTCCTTGAAAGTAGAATCACAGGTAGATAGGATAGTGAAGAAGGCATTTGGCATGCTTTCCTTTATTAGTCGGAGTGTTGAATACAGGTGTTGGGAAGTCATGTTGTGACTGTACTGGACATTGGTTAAGCCACTTTTGGAATATTGCGTGCAATTCTGGTCTCCTTCCTATCGGAAGGATGTTGTGAAACTTGAAAGTATCCAGAAAAGATTTACAAGGATGTTGCCAGCATTATTGAGCTATAGGAAGAGGCTGAATAGTGCAGGGCTGTTTTCCCTGGAGCATTGGAGGCTAAGAGGTGATCTTATGGAGGTTTATAAAATCATGAAGGGCGTGGAGAGGATAAATAGACAAAGTATTTTCCCTGTGGTGGGGGAGTTCAGAATTAGAGGGCATAGGTTTAGGGTGAGAGGGGATAGATATAAAAGAGATTTAAGGGCAATGTTTTCACGCAGAGGGTGGCATGTGTATGGAATGAGCTGCCAGAGGAGGTAATGGAGGCTGGTACAATTACAACATTTAAGAGGTATCTGGATGGGTATATGAATAGGAAGGGTTTGGAGGGATATGGGCTGGGTGCTGGCAGGTGGGACTAGAATGGAGTTGGGATATCTGGTCAGCATGGACAAATTGGACCAAAGGATCTGTTTCTGTGCTATACATCTCTATGACTCTATATACATGCATAAATGTATGTATATGGATGTGAGTCTCAGGGAAAAGCTTCTACTGTCACTGGTGGTAAGCTTGGAGGCAAAAGCACATTTGCTTAAGTGATGTTGTCTCATACCATACATTGCCACCTTTCCACTTCCACCAGAATTAAGTCCTGGGCAGTATATCCCATGCTCAACTGTACAGGGCTACTGCCCATTGAGGGCATCAAGTGAAAGACCAATAAAATGCATAATCTTAATGCTGCTGGTATTAATCTTGCTGAAAGCATAGAGGTCACTATGTGGAATCCACGATCGGCCAAATTTGCAGGCTCAGTATGTGTGGTCAGTCTGATAACCGAAGACAATCAGTGCCTGATAAACAAATCTTTGTCCTTGTTTCTGACCGCTCCAACTTTATTCACCTCAGTCCTGGGTCACTTCATGATCCTGGGACTCTGAAATCTGCCCTTCCAGCAGCAGCCACAACTTCCCCAGTGGCACTACTGAGTACAAGATCTGCCAGTGTCTGGTTGGCAGCTTTGATTGGTGACACTTCTGCCACTGGTCTTGATTCTAAGTAAAAGGCTTCTGGTGGCCTTGCAACTGTCTGAATCGGCTGGTGCTTTGGTGGACCTTCCAAAAACTAGGCAGTGCAGGCCCCTCAGTTACTCTCATAGCTGGTAAAACTTCAAATATCACAACTAGATTCTACGGCCAGTACTTAGCTGAATGATCAGTCAATATATCTGAGAGTAACTTTAGGAATGTTGAAACTAAGGCTACTTGCACATTTCCAGTTTAGGCTATCTTTTGACTGCTGTATTGCTATCAGCAACTGTTTAGAGAGGAAACAGAATTTGTTGTCTGTTAGATACAAGTTCCTTTGCTTATGTTTACTGTTAAAGTAATCAGTTCCAGTGAAAATAAAGAATGGGAAGGAAAAGAGAATAAAATGAAGCTTGACACTTGCATTTAGGAGTATTTAACAAATAAAGTCAGGAGTTTTACTTAACCATTTATCAAAGTGTGCTGTGGAAAACAGATTGTGTGGTTTATTCTTACTGACAGTGGAGGTATGCTGAAGTAGTATTAAACTTACTATCTGTTTGCAAAGAACCATTTTATTTAAATAATCAGAACAGAAAATATTTGTGTATCTATCTTACAGAGACATGTTTATTCTTGTTCTTCCACCTTGTTTGCTAATTGTCATAGGAACCTTTCAAAGGAGCCTATTACTGAGCAGCAAGTGGTCAGAGATCTTTGTCAGGTATGCTCCTCTTTTAGTTTCGTTGATACCAGTCCCTGTGTTTCAGGTTTTTCTACCTGGCTGAGGTTGGTAACTATGTTTGAACCTACATGTAGGACATGAGGGCTATCATTGTTATCTTTCAACAGACACAGTAAATCACTGTGTATTTGTACAGGGAGAAGACAGATTATGGTATTTTAGTGTGTGTGCTTCATCTAAATACCCTGCCGATAAAATCACATTAGAAATAAAGGCTTGGAGAGTTTAGTCAAAATCAGTTTTAATAACAGAACTGCGATTGAAGTTTACTCACATAACTAACACGAAGAACTCCTGTCCACAACTGAAGTAAAACACATTTACTCCGCCTACTCCATTGGAGGAACAACCCCTTATCTTCCGACTGGGCATCTTACAGCTTGGAGGACTCAACATTGAGTTCTCCAATTTCAAATAACCTCCCTTCCATCCCCCTGACTCCCTTTCCAGCCCCTCCCCCTCCCTGCCACTGCTCCCTGCCACCAACCGGATTCATTCCTCCCATTGACCAACCAGGTCGTACCGTCTACCTGTCTTCACCTATTCCCACTTCACCACCCTGCCCCCATCTTCACCTTTATCTGCAGCTCCCCCCACACCCATCCCCAGTCCTGAAGAAGGATTATACCTGAAACATCAACTTCTGCACCTCCTGACACTGCCTGGTTTGCTGTGTTTTTCCAACTTCCTGCCTCTCTACTTTGGATTCCAGCATCTGCAGTTTTTTTTGTCTCTACTCCATGTGGGGTGCCAGCTACTTTCCATTTCCAATTATTTGGATGAGGATTGAAGGCAACATGTCACACTTTGCATAGTGAGTCACAGACCCAGCCCAGAAATCTAAGTGACCCCAGCTCTCATTAACACCGACAGGTCTGAACTTCCTCATGCTTCCTGCCAACTCTTCTACTTAAGTTTTCATCTTCCCACGTTACCCACTGACCCCTGGACCCACAACTTAATTATATCCAGCATGGTAATGTACTTTATCCTTTATCAAAACCAAGGCAGTATTCACCTTTGATAACCCATGTTCTCCAATGCATTGTTGTCTTCCACTCTTACGTTTTGAATTGCCCCTCCCCATCATAATTACTGTTCTCTCTGTATCCCAGCATGCTGCCTCCAATCTCCACATTGGACTTACCCAACGTTTCCTCAGATAACCCCATTTGACTTTCAATGAACAGACCCCCATGACTGATGTGGAACATTAGCCTTGATTGATGACTGATAGACCTCTGATTGATTTCTGTGCAGCTGACTGACTTACTGGGACTCCGTGAACTGGTTGCTCTGGACTTGCATGACTGACTGTGACCAACCACTGGTTTTAATAATGTGGAGCCCCTGACCCAGACTGATGTAAGTGGCCAACTGACCGTTCCCAAGTCCCTGGACTAAGATTGTTTAAAGCCCTTGATTTACTGCAGCAGTAATTCCTGACAGATGGCAATCCGTCTTAACATTGACTGAAGACTGATCCTGTTAGACATTGAGACAAGGGCATTTTGTTGACAGACACACTAACACTATATTTGATGTGTGAGCTGCTGGCACATTAGGCTATGATGTTACACAGCAACAGGTCCACTCCCCTGATTGCTCATTCCTGCTAAACATGACAAGCTGCCTGGCTTTGTGACTGCACTAAAAGACAAGCCAAGACAGAAGTACTGTGAGGCTGTACGTTCTGAATGATGTGGCATTACTGAAAAAGACAGCGATGCACTGAGCCTCCAAATAAGCGTAAGTCAGTGATTGCTGAGAGACCAAGCTGAAAGTCCTGAAAACCACATTGTTCTGATATATGAAATTGTGCATTTTCCCATACACAAAGCAACCTGAAAGCAGTATTGTGTCAGTGTATTTCAAATTGCAGGATTGAAGTGGGAAACTGCACTATGGGTGAGTGACACATGTGATATGGTGAGGCTGGTGTGGGTCCACTGCTGACCTCCATGGACAGGGGGTAAAGTGCTTACTGCCTATGAAGTGTACCCTGAGATATTGGAAACTACAGGCCAGGATGTAGTACAGAGGAGCTGGAGCCTCCAGGTACCCTCTCAACTTTCATTTCAGCAATTACTCCATCCAGTTTCTCTCTGCCACATGGGAGAAGAAGAAACTGCATATAAATGAAGTGACAGTAGGTTATAATGAGATGTTAATACCTACAGATAGGCCTTTGGACACTCACCAGTGAGATTCTCATCTCAGTGTTCAAACCTTGGCTGTAATATGGGGTCTAAATTTCCTCAATGTTAAAAATTTCATTTTTTCCAATCCCAGCACATTTTCCAAACTGACTCACAACTGGCCACATTTTTCAGGAACTGTGAAGTTGTGCTAGTTTGCAGATGCAAATTCATCAACACTGACTTTCTCACAGGCCTTCCAATGGGCCAAGCATTTTGCTGTTCACACCCACTGGTACACCAGTCATTCATTCAAGGGATGTGATTGTTACCGGCTAGGAGTGCATTTATTGCCTATCCCTTGTAACCCAAAGGACAGGTAAGAGTGTACCATATTGCTGTAGGTGTGGGGTCACAAATAGGTCAGGCTAGGTAAGGATAGCATATTTCCTTCCCTAATGGGTATTAGTGAACCAGATGGGTTTTTGTGACAATTGACAGTAGTAGCAATATGCTCTTTTAAATTCCAGATTTTTATTGAATTCAAATTTCACCTTATTCAATGTAATTTGAATTGACATTCCTATAACATTAGCCTGGGACTCTCAATTACCAGTCCAATGACAATACCACTATACCACCCCTGCCTCTGTAGCCTGCTGCATTGAAATACACAGCAGCATAACCCATGTACAATTTTGCTCTCTGATGAGCTGGCATCTGTGCTGCTCTTGTCCCCTACTACTTGTGCCTGGTTTTCACCATATGTTGACCACACAGTTAAGTTATTCTCTAAAGTTTGCACAGTGTCAGTGTCCCATAATCTGGCCAGGTTACAGTTACTGGTTATCTGAAAGGAGAAAAGCACAGTGGTGGCATTGTGGTGAAGGGAGTGTGGAAAGCAGGAAACACTGCTGATAAATCATAAAAGAATGTGGGATGACGGGGAAGCAGGATGTGAGAAGAAAGATTAAGTATGGGGATACCAACTTGTTATATTAATTCAGCCACATCTGCTGTCATGGCTACTTCAGTGATGGTGACCACTGTCTCCTCCATAGGAATAAGGACATGCAACCATGTCAGTTTACTGTGGTTTAGGTGCTGTAGTCCTCAGTTTGTGCTACCATGTCCTGCAATGGAGAGTGAGGTGTGTCATTGAGTATTGCAATGTATTTCAGTAATCTGTCAGTCCTAATTGAATAGCTGGTGGTGTGTGCAAGCTGTGAGGTTTGCAATAATGTTAAGTATGTGAGAGGGAAGTGAAACTGTGGTGTTTGGTATAAGACAACATTAATAGAGATTGTCAAGTGGTGTATAATGGGGGTGTGGTTCATTGAGCAGTATCTGAGGCTAGGAATGCAGATGAATGAATATGGTATTTAAAGTGCATTCATTGACCTTTCCCATTCCTAAGAGATCATTGTACTTTTTATAATACCGCATCTATATCCTGGCTTGACACCTGATATTGACTTCCATGGGTCATCTGTTGCCATTGCCTTTGCATAATGGTCTGGTTGGCTTGCTGGTTTCCTGTGAATTTCTCTTCCTCCCTATATCCTGCATAAAGGCATTAATACAACATTGGAAACCACAGAGTCCCCTCTCCCTTATTGTGCCATTATTGTGTTTTCCATCACAGGAAGGCCACTCTCAGAATGACTTCCAATTCCTGTATCGGCCATTATTTTCCTCATCCCCTTTAAGTTGTGCAAACTGACTTTGTACACTCGCTTTAATATTAGTGCTAGACTTTACAATTTTGCATCCCATCTCATTCATGCAGCCACTCAACAATGCTGGCTGCACACTGTATCATTTAAATTAAGAGACCGCATGAAGTTTGCATATTGCCTGCAATGGAATTAATGGGGTTCAAATTAATTGTGCGCTGTGATCCTCACCTTGTTTTTGAGCCTTGTCCAGTTTCATGGTCAATAACTATTACTAACCTGATTCATTTCCCTCCTTGTGAGAAAAAATATGAAAATACAATCATTTATTGGATTTCTGTCAATTATAAAGTAGTAAATATTGCAGATTGGCAGATTGGAGCATGTAGTCTGTTGTCAAGGTAACAAATAAACCATCCAGCTGACAAGCCAGGCCACTCAATCAAGGAAAGCAAAGAACTGCTGACTAATGAGGGCCATGAATCTTTTGTGTACCACCATTTTTCAAGCTGTTCTGAAGAGATTGAACATAAATGGTTGGAAATAATATACAGTGGCTGCACTTCAAAGTAATACATGGCTTTAAAGCTCTTCGGGATGTCCTGAGCACTTTATGCAAGTACTTTCCTTTCATTATTCAAAGTCAAACATGAGTATTCTCAAAGCAAATATCTAGCTATAAGCAGGAGGTTGAAGGAGCGTGGCAGAAATTGACTTTCCTTCAAATCAAGCTGTGGAAATTTGGGAAGTGGGTATGTTGCACTTGCAGAGGAATGTTTACTTGAGAACATAGGAGCATCAAAGATAAAAACAAGAAAGGGGCACTTGCCCTCTCCAGCCTGTTGTACCACTGTATAGGATTATGGCTGATATGATTGTGGATTTAATTCCAGCTTTTCTACCTTTTTGCCTATGCAACATATCTCACAGAAAGCTTTGAGAAATCATTTTAAATGTGACACCTATACTTTCAGATTCCTAGTGTGGAATTTCCTTGTCCAGCCTCTCCTTTCTCTTTTAAAATGTTCTTTAAGTCTACCTTTTTTGACCAAGCTTTTGGCTACTTCTAATGTTTCAGGTGGCTCAGTGACACGTGCTCTTTGTCATTGCTCCTATGAAGTAGCTTGAGACATTTCACTGTGTCAAAGGTGCTATGCAAGTATAAGTTATTGTTGCTGTTGGAGGTTGTAATCCAATGTGTAATGTGATTCGCTGATGATTGGAGAAGTGGGTGTCAACACTAATACTTTGTATCTGTTTGCATACCAGAATTTCTAAGTGAAATGTTTTAGGTGCTGTACTGTCGAGAAGCCAGAGAGAAGACTGCTCATAAAAGAAAAGAAATGAACTGAACTCAACACAACTTGAGCCTGTAACATTGACTCCTGAATATAGCAACATGACTCAGATCAAATATGCAATGAGGGAGCAATCCTTTTTCCTTTCACTCCTCCCAATTTCAAAATCAGTGATCCTAAGAAACATAGAGGCTGATTAAGGAAACTAGCAAAACATGAAACTGTATGAATTCCCTCTCAATAAATTCATGACCTGTGAAACAAATTGTGCTATTGGTTATCGATCAAGCTGAAATGTTCCCAGTATTCCTTGAGTGATAATATAAAAGCAACACTAGGTGCATATGATACTGTGGGAGAAAATCTAAATAATGCAGGCCCTGAATTGGCTGACTGTTTTTAACATAATTTGGTACATGTTACCAGCACCCCCGATAATTACAATTGAAAATTGGAAATGATGCATTGTGTTTCATTTTAAAATTATGTATACTTCACAGTTGATCATTTTTAATTTGCATTAAGTGACATTATTGAATTTATATTAGATCTAGATCTCTTCTCCGAAATAACATATCCTACCCAACAGGGAAATATTGTTTCCTTCTGTAGGAATTCCTTTGCATACCAATTTCCTTCTTCCTGAATTCCAGCTAACATATATCAAATATCTAAGTTCCTATTATTCATTCACCTCACCTTCCCTAGTGAATACTGGCATTTTGTCTTCCCACTCCACTTGAACTAATCTTGACACTGTCCTTCCTCCCCAAAAGCATCTTTCCAGCTTCTCTCCTCCCCCTCTGCATCTCCCATTCCTCTCACCATACTCATTACCACTCAGCCTCCTTCTCATCACACTTCATTCTGACTAAGGATCACTAGACTCAAACTGTGAACTCTGTTTTTCTCTCTGCAAATGCTGTCTAGCGTGTTGCATTTCTGTTTCAGATTTCTGGCATTTTGTTTTGGTGTTTAACTATTTTTTCTTCCCTTGATATTGCTCCAGTTTAATTGGTGCTGCCAATGAATCAAATGTGTCTCCCCTTTATCCACGAGGGGAAGTTCCTGTTATCCCAGGCTAAAGATTGTATTCTCATTACAGCTCCAGCTGCAGATCACAGAGGTGAAGATTCTTTCCTTCTTTCCATTAACAACAGCCCTTGGGGAATGACAAAGGGGCAAGAGGTTGATTCATTAGTGACAGTAGTCCGAGAATATTATCAGGGGAGAGGGTCTTAGCCATTAGTGATAGCTCTTGGTGTATGACACTGAAGGAAAAGGGATCAAGTCTATGAGCAGCAGCAATCAGAGTAGCACTGAGGAGAGGGCTCTGGTCCACTAATGGATGCTCTAAGGATTAGAACTGAGGGAAAAGAGGTGTAAGGGGACATTTTCATCTGAATTGTGGAAAATTGCTACTTACCTGGAACTAAAATTATATAAATGTCATATTTCTACGCAGACCTGACAAAGTCTTTCTGTATAACCCAGGTTGCAGCTTTAGAATGCACTGTCAGAAGAGCCTTGGTGAGTAATTGTGGAGCACCTTGCAGGTAGTACATGTTGTTGTCACTGTATGTTGGTGGTGGAGGGACTGGAGGTGGTCGATGTAATGCCAATCAAGCAGATTGCTTTGCATGGGGTGCTGTCAAGCTTCTTAGCATTGTTGGAGCTGTACTATTACACACTAGCAGAGAGTATTCCATCACAATCCTATTTTGTGCCTTGCAGATGGTAGATTGGCACTGGTGAGACCGGAAGTGAATTATCTGCTGCAGAATTTCAAGTTTCTGACCTGCACTTGTAACCACAGTATATGGCTGGCCCAGTTCAGTTTCTGGTCAATGGCAATGTCCAGGATGTTAATAGTGGGAGTTTAACAATGATAATACCTTTGAACATCAAAGAATGATGGGTAGATGATGACACCTGACACCTCTTTTGATAGAGATTAGGTTGATAAATTGGTAATTAGTGATAGCACAGTGGTTGGCACTGCTGACTCACAGAGCCAGGGACTTGGGTTCAATTCCAATCTTGGGTGACTGTCTGAGTAGAGTTTGCACATTGTCCCTGTGTCTGTGTGGGTTTCCATTGGGTGCTCCAGTTTCCTCCCACAGTCCCAGGTGTGCAGGTTAAGTAGTTGAAACTTTATTGCTGGAACAGCACAGCAGGTCTATAGAGGAGGCCACACCGGCTGCAGCGGATGCAGTAGATGATGTGGGTGGAGGTGCAGGTGAATCTGTGGCGGATATGGAAGTTAAGTATGCAGGTTAAGTAGATTGGCTGTGCTGAACGTTAGCTGGTAGAGTCCAGTGATGTACCGATTAGTGAATAAGTGAGCCAAGGCGAAAGCACCATGAGGAATTATAGGAATGGGATTGAGTGGGTGGGATGCTTTATGAGGGCTGGGGTAGACCTGACGGGCTGAATGACCTATTTCTGAACTGCAGACATTCTATGAATTGACTAGCTTGGATTTTCCCCTGCTATTTCCGATATTGTTTAGGTAGATGCCAGTATTCTAGCTGGCCCTAGCTTTAAATATTTGTGGAGGTATATCTTTTATAAACTTGAAAAGTCATTCACTTTATTATCATTCCTTCTTTGATTTAAAATGAGATTTTTCTTCAATGCAGCAGCACATTTTTTCCTCCACTTCCCATGGTGGATTTGAACTGGGATGCCCAGAGCATTAACCTGAAAGTTTGGGTTGCTAATCCAGTGACATTACGACTGAATCTCCTCAACTGTCAGTAAAGGATTCTATGGCCCGATTTAAAGGAGAGTAGAGGAATCCTCCTGCTTTCTGATCTGTATTGATTGCTCAATCAACACGGGGCGGGCACGGTGGTTAGCACTGAACCTCACAGCACGAAGGTTGCAGGTTTGATTCCAGCTTGGGCGACTGCCTGTGTGGTGTTTGCACATTCTCCCTGTGTCTGCGTGGGTTTCCTCCTACAGTCACAAAGATGTGCAGGTCAGGTGAATTGGCCATACTAAATTGCCCATAGTGCTAGGTGCATTAGTCAGGGGAAAATGGGTCTGGGTGGGTTACTCTTCGTTGGGTTGGGCTGAAGGACCTGTTTCCACACTGTAGGGAATTTTAAAAAAAACATGTGTCTTACTTTTGTTGGTGTGCTAATTGACGGCTCAATTTTCCTACAATAGTGCATATATGTCAAAACTACTTCATGAATTGAAATCTTTGGGGGTTAAACTGAAGTTTTAAAAGGTTCTATACAACTGGAAGCTCTTTCAATATTTGTGTTCATGATCCTGCTGGGTTTACAATGGTAAACATAGAGTTAAGATCAAATCACAGGAATAGGGTCAGAGTTTTAGATACTTCATACTATTTATAACAAATACCAGTGAATAGGTGTATATCTAGCATTTGGCTGCAGAACCTGAAATGAAAGTAACTTACAAAAGTTTTCAATCTCCAAAGTTTACAGATTGATGCTTAAAGCTAATGGCAATACTTGAAAGAATATGTGACATGTGTGTTTTATGAGGGAGGGCATTATGAAAATCATCAACTTTGCTTCAGGATCCATCACTAATTCAAATTTCAGTTTCATATATGAAACTAAATTATGATTCGAAGGAGCGTCGCTCCGAAAGCTAGTGTGCTTCCAATTAAACCTGTTGGACTATAACCTGGTGTTGTGTGATTTGAAACTAAATTAGATGATGTGCTGGGAAAATGTGTTCTCTCTGTTGTTATATCACCATCTGGTGGCCAAATTGGTTTCTACAAAAGCTTACAATAAAAGAATGGAGTAAGACAAGACTGAATCCTAATTGAGAGGTTGAGATAATGTCATAAAGTACAATGGCAAAGCTTGAAGCAATTTAATAAATTCCATTTGAACTGTTATGACAAGATTACAGTCATGAATCCACTCAATGACAGGATATTTTCTGAATTAGAGAAATATCAGCTTTCAGGGCGATTACGAGTCGGATGATGAGAAGAGACACTTCCTATAACTTTCCTCACAATGATTCAATCTGCTATCATTTTAAAATTGGACCATTATGATGGAAATTCATATTTCATTTTATAAACTTCTGATGGAACAAACATTATTCTCATTGAAAATGCATCATTGGGAGGAATCTTCTACCCAGAGCTTTCAGTTAGGCGGTTGTAGAATTATTACTAGTAATAGAATTATTGGGTGGGAGGCAAAAATGCAGTTTCGTGAAATTGGTTAAACGTTTGCTATTAAGTTCTCAAAACTTTTCAGGCAGATTGTATTTCATGACCTCAAAGGTTGGGAGAACTGTTTTGCATTCATTATCATGTTATGAATATTCATGAATACCTCTGGAATTGCATTCATTTTTGTTGTTAGTCAAAAGTGAGAAAAATATATGCTGACAAACCTATATCTGTGGGTAGACTACTTCCTCCAAGATTGTAGCTTATCCATTAATGTTCGTAAAGATTCAGTTCCAATGGAAAAGAAGATCCTTGCTTCATACTCTTTGCAGAGTTATTATGCTTTAATCTCATGATATATTAATATGAATAAACGTTTGGGAAATTGACAGAAAACAGAGTAATCTGCTCCCTTTCAGGATGGCAAACCAGTAACTAATGGTAATCTACAGGGATCAGTGCAGGGCTGCAACCAATTACAGTCTATATTAATGACTTGCTGAAAATGTGTTGCTGGAAAAGCGCAGCAGGTCAGGCAGCATCCAAGGAACAGGAGAATCGATGTTTCGGGCATAAGCCCTTCTTCATGATTCCTGAAGAAGGGCTTATGCCCGAAACGTCGATTCTCCTGTTCCTTGGATGCTGCCTGACCTGCTGCGCTTTTCCAGCAACACATTTTCAGCTCTGATCTCCAGCATCTGCAGCCCTCACTTTCTCTCCTATATTAATGACTTGGCCATTATGGGCGAATTTGTGGGCGAATTTCCAGATGATACAAAAAATTAGGTTAGCAAGCGAGGAATCTTATGCCTCTCTCCAGTCCATCTGCCCAGCATTCATTAGTCTGGGTGTCTAATCCGTTGCACCCTTGCTCACTCCTGATCTGTGCCCCTAATACAATTGGCATTAAGACATCAGCCAGCTCATGCTTATGCTAATTGAGAACCTTAGCTAGGTGGGTAGGAAGAGAAGGAATCCTCCATTGGCGGTTGCTCACTATGCATTAGAGGCACTCTCGCTTACCCCCCAACTTCCAAACCTTTATCCTGTATTTTGTGATTCCTCTACAAAATGTGACCATACAACTCCTCCTCCCGTCCCTCCCTGGAGTCTCTATCCAAAAAAACTTGGATTCACCTTAGTCCAGTTTACATGTTGTATTCCGCTTGGAAATTACTTGCAGTCCCTGCAGCCACTACTGGTATGACAGAATTCTTGGCAGCTCTCGAGGGTGTAGTTATCTGTCCCTGAAGGAAGTAAGTCCATTGTTAACTTTTTAAGGCTGTCCCAGTATATTATCGCAATGGGATAGAAATTAGTCAACTCACAGCTAAGACTTCTGCCAGTAAGGTGAGCATTATATCCCCTGACGCCTGTAGCATTCAGCTCCAAGTAAGGAAGATGCAAAGAGTCTGCAATATAGGAGGTAAGATTATGTAAATAGGCACAAGTTTAGCAGATGAAATAAAATGTGGGATTTGCAGGAACAATAGGAAAGCAAATGGGCGGCACGGTAGCACAGTGGTTAGCACTGCTGCTTCACAGATAGGAGGTAAGATTATGTAAATAGGCACAAGTTTAGCAGATGAAATAAAATGTGGGATTTGCAGGAACAATAGGAAAGCAAATATCATTTACATATGGTGTCCTTGTACAAGAATCCCAAAATGTTATCATGCAGGGAAAGCAATTACTTCAGAACAGAAATGGAATGTTGGCCTTTATTATAAAGATAATTGAAAACAGAAGTAGAAATTGTTTCATGCATTGTTAAGATCACATCTCCACTATTCCATATAGTTCCAGTCTCCATCCATTTTGTCTCTTCATTTGTGGGATATAGGTATTACTGGCTAGGTCAACATTTATTGGCCACTCCTAACTGCACTTTAGAAGGTGGTAGTGAGGCATCTGCTTAAACTGCTGCATCCCAATCAGTGTACATATGCCCACAATGTTATTAGGGAGAATGGTCCAGGATTTTGACCCAGCAATAATGACAGAACATCAATATAGTTCCAAGACAAATGGTCTGTGATTTGAAGGGAGAATTGCATGTGGTGATATCCCTTTATCTGCTCCCTTGTCCTTCTAGTTGGTAGAGGTCACAGGTTTGGAAAGTGCTGCTGATGGGGTCTTGAAGTTGTTGCAGTGCACCATGTAACTGGTACACATACTGCTGCTACTGTGGTGGAGGGAGTGAATGTTGAAGCGGTTAGATAAGGGTGCCAGACAAGTGGGTTGCTTTGTCCTGGATGGCATAGAACGTCTTGAGTGCTTTTGGAGGGGTGGGGGTGTGGAGTTGCATTTATCTGGGCAAGTGGAAAGCATTCGATCACATCCCTGACTTCTGCCTTATTGATATTTGCCAGTTTTGACAACTCAGAAGGTTAGTTACTTGAAACTGAACTCCCACACTCTGAAACAAAAATGGACATTACTGGAGAAACCCACTAGTTCTGGCAGCACCTGGGGAGAGAGAAACAGAGTTAATGTTTCAACTCAAAATCCCCAGACTCTGACATGTTTTAGGATGCACATGACATATATAGCTGGTCCAGATCAGTTTCTGGTCAATAATAATTTCCAAGAATGTTGATAGTAGACGATCTTGTGATGGTAATGCCATTGAACACCAAAAGGTGATGATTGGATGCTCTGTCATTGGAGATTGTCACTGCCTGGCATTTATGTGGTGTAAATGTAACCTGCTACTTATCAGCCCAAGCATGAAAGGTGTCTAGTTTTTGTTGCATTTGGACATGAACTGCTTTTGATATCTGAGGAGTTGTGAATGCTGTTGAATATTGTTCAGTCATCAGAGCTTATGATGAAGGGATAGTCATTGAGGAAGATAGCGAACACTACTGAGAGGCACTCCTGTAATAATGTTCTGTGGCTGAGATAAACTGACCTTCAATATGCATCTTCCTCTGCATTCGTATGAATCAACCAGTGGAGAGTTTTCCATCTGATTCCAATCAACTCCTGTATTATAAGGGCTCTTTGATGCCATACTAAAATCAAATGTTGGCTTGATGTCAAGAACAGTCATTCTCACTTCTCCTCTTTGATTCCAACTTTTTGTCCATTTTGGCCACAGGTTGCAATGAAGTCAGGAGCTGAATGGGCCTGGCAGAATTGTAACTGAGTATCAGTGAAACAGGTAACTGTTGAGTAAGTGCCGGCTAATTGTAGTGATGACTCTACATTCCATCATCCTGCTGGGGGTAGAGAGTAGGTCGATAGGACTGTATTTGCTGGGTTTGATTTGACCTGCTTTTTTATGAACAGATGTACCTGAAATATTTTCCACATTGACAAGTAGATATCAGTGCTGTAATTGTACATGGCTTTTTGTGGAGGACAAGAGTTCAATACAATTGCAGGAATGTTGTAAGGGCACAGAACCTTGGCAGTGCCCAGTGCCATTGGCTATGTCTTGATGCCACATGTCGTGGTTAAAATTGGCCAATGGCTGCCATCTGTGATGCTGGGTATTGGCTGTGGTAGATTATTTCCTCATCACCTCTGGCTGAAAATGCATACAAATACCTCAGCCTTGTCATTTTCACTGATGTGTTGGATTCTCCCAACATTGACAATATGGATATTTATGGTCTCCTCCTCCAGTGAGTTGTTTGATTGTCCACCACCATTCACAATTGGATGTGGCAGGATTGCAGAGCTTAATTCTGATCTATTGGTTGAGGGTTAGCATTGCTTTGTCTGTTGCATTCTGCTTCTGCTGTTTGACATGCAAGTGATCCTGTATTGTAACTTCAGCAGGTCAACACTTAATTTCAAATCTGCCTGGTTTTGTTTCTGTTGTGACCTCCTGTGCTCTTGATTTAACCAGGGTTGATTTCCTGGCATGTTGGCAATTCTAGACTGGGGGCTATGCTGAATTGTGAGGTTACAAATTGTGTTCAAATACAATTCTGCACTGCTGGTGGTCCACAGCGCCTCATAAATGCCTAGTCTTGAGTTGCTAGATCTGTTTAAAATCTAACCTATTCAGCATAATATTAGTGTCAGACAACATGAAGGATTAAGAAGGGATACACTTGCATTGGAAGGAGTTTGGAGAAGGTTCCTTGGATGATTCCTCAAATAAACTGTCATCTCATGGGGAAAGGTTGAACAGGTTGGGCCTATACTCAATGCAGTTTAGTAGGATAAGTTGGAATCTGATTGAAACGGTACAGCCATCCTTGCCTGGCCATATCTTCTTTGTGGAGAAAGTGAAGTCTGCAGATGCTAGAGATCAGAGTTGAGAATGTGTTGCTGGAAAAGCACAGCAGGTCCGGCAGCATCCGAGCAACAGGAGAGTCGACAATTCGGGCCGGACCCGATTACTGATGAAGGGCTCCAGCCTGAAATGTCGATTCTCCTGCTGCTTGGATGCTGCCTGACCTGCTATGCTTTTCCAGTAACATACTCTCAACACATTTCTCGTTTGCGTCTTGTTGACCTGGCTCTCAACTTTTCTCCTTTTCTCAGCTAACATGTATTCTTATTTTATGTATTGATCACTCTTTATCACCATCATCATTGCCCTTGTCTTTTAGTCTGGGTATACTCACTACCTGATCCACTTATTTCTCCTCTGCCTCTGTCACTAGCATAAAAAAATACATTTTCTGGTTCCTTTTGCTTCCAAAGAATAGTCATATTGAACTTGAAATGTTAACTCTATGTCTTTCTTCACAGATACTGTGAGACCAGGTAGGCTTCTTCAGTACTTTATGTATGCATTTATGTTCCTGTGGGGCCTTTGACAAGGTACATGCTAAAACGATGTTTTCCTCTCATGGAAAAATCTACAGACACAATTCAAGATAATTGCCTCCCAGTTAAGACATAGATGAGAAAGCATTGTTTTTCTCAGGGAATGTTTAGTCTTTGGAATTCCCTTCCATAGAGACCAATGGAAGATGAGAAATTGGATATATTGAAGGCTGCATTTGACAGATCTTTAAACTAGAAGGGATCCAATATTCAAATGAGCACAATGATATAGAATGGAGATGTAGGCTTGAAGGTTGAAATGGCCTATGCCTGCTTCTATTTCTCACGATCTTATGATGTGTTTTATATTGAGACCGAGCAAACATAACCAGCTACAAAATCAAAACGGTGTTGCTCTTGTACATAACATCAAAAAATTGTGTATATTTCATTTATATTGTACAAATTATAATACATGAAACAGATTATACCTCAGTGCTGAACTAAGTTTTTCATTCAATTCTAGACATAGCTAGGCATTAATATTTCAAACATTAATATTCTGCCTTACAGATCCTGTAATTGTCAAAGACATAACATACAATGTTATAACTGAAGCAATTTAAAATGTATTTTTTTCAAAGGCTAATAATGAGAAATTAAATATACCAGGCTTCATCAGTAATATCAAATAAATCTAGGGATTTTTTGATAATCTAGATCAAAACATGGAAAGTTAAGAAAAGATTAATTGATTTATATTTGGAAACAATGGGCTGAATAGCACATGTTTTAGGTAAGAATCACAGAATCATAGAATTATTATGGTGCAGAAGGAGGCCATTTAGTCCATCATGCCTGCACTGGCTCTATTATCTAGTCCAATTTTCTGCCTTTACCCTGCACACCATTGCAATCCAAAAAAAATCCAAAAGTTTTTTTTTCAAGTTTTAAGTGTTAGTTTTATTTGTGGGTGGCTATGCTCCCTGAGGCCAAGTGGGTTTCCTCACCACATTTACCAAATACATCTCACTATGTGCCCACCCTACCCGTCTTGTCTGGTTCTCGCCCCATTCTACTACGATGTGTACCTGGCCACTGCCAGTATATTCAGGAATGAATGGTGTCCACCACTGCATTTTTTATTTACCTTATCTCATTCAAAACAATATTTCTTTGGTTTTTTTGAGCAATAGATTACTGGAAAATAGTAAAATGATGATATGACCTTAGAAATACTATTAATTCCTATGTGCAACTTTTTAAAAACTTTTAATCGTCGTGTTATCTATTTAGAATAGAAATGCAGTACTATTCTGATGTGCCTTGTTTTAGTCTTGTGAATTTTACCATGAGGCACTGACCATCTTGTAGGTAGTTCAATAAAGGACACAATACAAATAACATGGTACTGGCTTGAACTCACAACATGGTATTGGCATGGAGGTGATATTGGGCGTTGAAGAACTATATAGAAGCACAACTCCTGACAGATAGATGCAGCAAGGTTCTGGCCTGTAAGTGCTAGCAGTGAAAGCCACTGGAAAGGAACAACCTAGGTCCAGTACATTGGCATCAACTTTCCCTTTCCTAGCCCCAATCAAAATGAAAGGTAAAAGAAACAGAGCCAGCAGGTATTAGGCTGTGAGAGCACAACTATTCAGAGATGAGGAAACATACAATCAGAAAAACAATTTAACGTGCACAGAAATACTGAGGCTGTATATCTGCGGCGAAAGTAAGGTCATGGCAGAACACGACAGGCTTTGCAATATGCTGATAGAGATTCTAAGGCTAAAGAACAGAACAGTCATGGACAAAAGGCAGGATACAAATATGCAGAGGATAACACACAAAGAAAAAGGTGTTTCCAGTATAGGGAAAGCAGTGCTGTTACTGCAAGAATCTGAATCATTTTGCACATCATTGTATGCCTAGAAGGAAGGACAATAACAAGTGCAGAAATAAAAATAAAGTTTCTGAAACAGACAGAGAAATTCAGCAGGTCTGGTAGCACCTGTGGAGAGAGAAACAGAGTTGGCATTTCTTTGGAACCTCTTCTGAGTTGATTTCAGCATGCGAGAAGACCACAGCTTCACGATCAGTCCCAAAGGTCCCTAGTATTCCACAACAGAAACACAACAACAACTGGTACCATGGTAACCAAAAATGAAATGGGAACAATACTCCATAGAGAAGGATCATCACCCAGATGAGCAGACAATGACAATATGCACAGATACCATTAAGACACTGGCATTATTTTAAAACTATGTGTGTAATACACGTGCAGAGACTGATGACAATAATAAACTTATAGTGTATAAGAATAGTTATGTGCATGGTGGGTAACTTGGGTAAATCAAAATTGGAATGTTTGGGGTAGAAATGCAAATCAGCATAAATGTACCTCCCGAGTTTCTGCAGCTATTTGATTGCTATCAGGAGACACTGATTCAGGAAAGCCATCTTTCAGCCAATTCAACAGAGTTCATAATACAAACAACATGGTACTTCACTGAACTCAGTAACCATGGTGAACAAAACTAAATGTGGTACTACTATTACATTGAACTTGAACTCCATACCTCACATTATATTCAGCTATTTATATTTTCTACAATTTCTCACTGGTAAGATTTTTTTTTAATTTGCATATATGATATATGATATGCAAATTTGTTTGACCTGCCATACAAATTGAAGCAAAGCTAATTGTCTGTATTAGAGATACACCTAACAATCAATCGTCTAAATACTCAGCACTTCTTTTGAATAAATACATTGCCCCATATTTTATTGTCCTGAATAATGCGTATTTACAAATTTCACAATGTTAATTTCACAGATGTTCATCTAACATCGTAGCTGTTTATGCATCCAATGAAATGCGTTACCATCAGAGACATGAATTTCTTTTCAGTCTCAAAAGGAACCTGAAGGAAGATTTGAACACCCACTTGAATATGTGATCAAAATTTGGTTGTGACAAGTAAAGGGTTCTGTGAGTTTTTAACACATTTCATGACTTATAGGTGTTCCCTTCCGGACAAAATAGCAGAAATGTTACCTTGCAAGCAAATGTTTGTCCCTTGTGTGATATTTTAGAGGATTCTTTAAAGAAAATTAGCTATTGGTATTAGAAAGATCTCTGCTGTTACTTTCCTGTAAATATCCAAAGAATATGGAGGTGTTTACGTACACAAGTAAAAATGATTGTCTGGGCCTCTGTATGAGCTCATTATTGGTCTGCATAGACTTTATTTCCTCTTCTTTGTTGCCAGTTACTTCTGTGACGTAACTCTTTTCCACAGCAGCACATAAACCTCAGGCAGTTCATGGAGCCATTGCATGAACCCAACCTTCAGGTCATAGATCAGTCCTGGGCTCTGCCATGGCTCGCTTGCTACGGTTTTGTCCTTTTCAGCTTCTCATGTGCAGACTGTTCATCCTGACTGGGAAAAAAAAAGCATTCAAAAAAGGCCAGCATCAACACAGGAAAAAAATAATGCCCTAAGTATCTCCAACCATTCCCCTGCTGCAGCATCACAACACCAATCCGAGTTTTCTCATTTGAAAAATTGCTTACGGAAGTCTGTGAGCTTAGTGGTTAGTTTGCACTAGAGTGAGGTTGTGATGCAGTAGCAGTTTATTTGTATCTATAAATAAATTTGAAGACACAGGATACACCTTCCTTTTTTATTTATACTATTTATTATGTCAAATTAACCAGAAATAATTTCCAGAGTTATTCCTCTGCCTGTTCTGATTGAACTTTGAACAGGTCTTATTATGAGGTAGAATAGTCTTCAATTTTGAAATATCCTTAACATGATAAATTCCTGATCTCTGAAGGCTGACTGACCACTCAATTGGTGAAGTTTCTACTCAGCATAACACTAAGCCTTACAAGCCATTACTTCTCCAGATTGAATTCTGGTCTGTAAAGAGTTAACTGACTGTTTTTGTACATGTCGGTATTGTAGAAATTGGTGAAGCATTGGAAATTGAATCTCCGAAGGATCAATGCTGAATTTGCTTCTGCACTTCTTAGATATAAATTGTTTTGACTTGGGTGTAGGAAGCAGACATTAAACTGGTTTGGAAAGAACAAGGTGGACTATAAAATACTTCAGAAGTATATGGATAGAAATAGTAGATTGGACAACCAAATAGCAGATGCAATCAAAAGAGGAAAAGTATATTTTGGTGGGAACATAAGGAACTGAAAGATGGAGAAGTATTGATGAATGAAGAGAGCTGGGGATTAATTACTTAATTCAGTTTTCAGAAATACAAAACCAAAAATAAAGAACTGTGTGGAATTTGGAAATCTGAAACATAAACAGTAATGGAGGGAGAAACTTAGCAGCACCTGTGGAGAAAAAAATAGAGTCAACATTTCAAGTGAAGTAATTTCTGTTTCTGTCTCTGAAATGTAAATTCAGTTGGAGAAAACTTGAAAAAATCTGATAGAATCTTAGGTTTCATTGAATGACAGGTTTAAGCAAGGCATTGTTAGATCATAGTTAGCACATGTGAGCTGCTTTCTTCAACTATTGTAGTCTATGTGATGCAGATACACTCACTGTGCTGTTAGGATTGGAAACAAAACAAAAAGATTGTAGTTGTTAGAATCCAAAGTAAGCAAGCAAGAGACTGGAAGAACACAGCAAGCCAGGCAGCATCAGGAGATGGAGAAGTCAACATTTCGGGTATAACCCTTCTTCAGAAATGGAGGTGGGGGTAGGGGGAACTGCAGATAGAGGGCGGGGGTGAGGGTTTATGTTAGGGAGAGTAGCAGAATGGTGAGGTAGTGATAGGTGAACACAAGTAGAGGGTATGTATGACCTGTTTGATTGATGGGAGGGATAAGTCCAGTGGTAGCTGGAAAGAAGGTTCAGTAGGTGGAATGGAAGAGAGGAGGTGGGGCTGGAATGGGAATTGGGGGATGGTAAAGGAGTTTACTTGAAATTAGAGAACTCAATGTTTAGTCCTCCATGTTGTAGTCTGCCCAGGTGGAAGATAAGGTATTGTTCATCCAATTTGTGGTCTTATTTACTGTGACAATGGAGGAAGCTAAGGATGGACATGTCAGAGAGGGAGAGGGAATTGAAATGGGCAGTGACCAGCATGTCCGGCTGGCTCTTATGGGCCTATCTGAGATGTTCGGCAAAACGTTCCCGAAGTTTATGTTTGCTCTCACTGATGTAGAAAAGACACTGTTGAAGATACACTTTGGAAGATACTGTTGAAGGAGTTACTGCAGTGTACTTTGTAAATGATACACACTACTGCCACTATGCACTAGTGATAGAGGGACTGAACGTTGAAAGTGATAGGTGAGTTGCTATTCAAATAGATTACTTTATACTGGGCGGTGTCAAACTTCTTAAGTGTTGATAGGACTGAACTTTTCCAGGTAAGGGCTGACACAGTTCTGACTCTGCCTTGCACATGGTGGATGGCCTTTGGAAAGTAAGGAAGTGAGTTATTTACCACAGAATTCTCAGTCTCTGACCTGCTTTCGTAACCACAATATATATTGTTTAGTTCAGTTTCTGGTCAATGGTAACACTCAGGATGTTGATAGTGAAGGATTCAACAATGGGGTAATGTCACTGAATGTTAAGCCATTAGATTCTCTCTTGTTGGAAATGGTCGTTGTCTGGCATTTGTTTATCATAAGTGTCATTATGTGTTATAAGCATGAATGTTGCCCAGGTCTCGTTGCACATATAGAAGAGATTTCAAATATTGGCACCATTTCTCCTTCAGGATTGGGTTGGGCTACCTAGTTGACTATTTTGATCTGAAGTCAATAAAGAAAAGTGACTAGTTTAAATACAATCATTAAGGGAGTGAAGAGAACACTTAAGGTAAATCTTTATAGGGGAGTTTTGTTGAAACAAGGATTCCTTTGCTATGGAAAGCTGCAGAGACAGAGATCATTGCATCTTTGAAGAGAAAGTGGACAGATGGTTAAATCAAAGGTGAAAATCAAAGGATCGTTAAGACATAAAAAGTAAAGTAGAGCAGTGGGATTAGTGTTGGATTGTTCAAGAGAGAATGAACAGAATGGACAGATTGGACAGATCGGTTTACACTGTACTGTAAATCCCTAAAATTGCAAGTTATTTGACAATTCTGATGATTGATTCAATTGAGCACTGTTTATATCCCATAGTTGAGCGCCATGGAATGATGCCATGTGTTATTGAAACTTGCACAAGAATAGGCACTAACTGAATCAAGTAATCAGTATTTTTCTGAGGAAAAGATTTTTTCTTTAATTTTACAGTTAAGGTTATTTTGTAAATGATATATTACTCAATATTGACTTTTCTTGCTCAGTGTTTACATTTGTTTATTTATTATGTTTCTCCAATTTGTGTTTATTTCTATTGGGATGTTGTTAAAGTAAATAACTACTGTGGTTTGATTTAAGTTTAACATCCATCAATTTAAACTATGTTTTGCATCATTACATTGGACTATTTTATACAGTTTGGTATAATGACCTGATTATTGTTCTTCCTTATAAAATTAAAAGAAGAATTAAGGAAGAATGTATGATTGGCAAGCAATAGTCCTGGGATGTTTCCTCCTAAGGTATAAATTAAAAGTCAGTATTTTAAGACTTGTAGTTAATGAGAAAAAGACACTTATAAACATATTAGGACTTGTTTGCCTTTCCATCATTGGGGAAAAACTGATGCATTCTATAAAGTATTTTGAAATGAACAAATAAATTAAATATGTTTTTAAAGAAACATTGATAATATATGTTGCATTTGAAGTCTTTTTCCTCCAAAGTTTACACTTACTAATGCTTAATATCTGCCAAATACCTGCAAAATGCTAAACTTTATATAATTTGTTAGAAATCTCTGACAGAATTTTGTTGGAATTCTGGGAGTACCAGTTGTGGCAAGGTACAGGGATATTTGTGAGTGTAGGCATTGCCATTGTCCATAGAAGCTGGCAGTGCCACTAAGAGGCTCCTCTGTTAATCAAAGACTACCCAAATCAGAGGGCTGCACTTAAGTTCATTGTGATTCTGCCAGGTTTCACCTGCTGTACAAAATGGCAGAGAGCACATACATAAACTACTAGTTGAGGCAAGAAGAGTTCCTGAATCGATTGCTTAATTGATTCAATTGGCTTAATGGTGAGAGGATTATCTATCTCCCTCACCACAATGGCACAATGATAATGTGTGCTCCATTATTTGCCTCACTCACTGTTTTATGTGTAAATTTCAACTTTCTATTTTTACACTAGCATGTCATCCTGTCTTACCTAGTTGTCCATTATTAATTGGTTTATTTACATATTCCTGATCCCTTATAGGTGTACTCCAAACATTCTGATAGGGAATTATGTTGAGTCTTTGACACCCGTTTTGTGAACATTGCAACATAATATTAAATTATTGCTAATTTTCTCCAACCATTTTATCAATTGCATCCCTTAGAGACTCAACATGTTTACTATAATGAGATTCAAAAAATAAACTTTTAAACATTCAGGCCCTCTACCCTAAATTTTACACACCTTGCTTTTCTTTTTAAAAATTACTTTAATTAAATGCTTCTAGAGCCCATTTAACTTTTGTTCACTTATCTTCTTTGTCCTTTCAATTTCTTAGTCATACATGTGGGGTTATGCTTTTGGTTTGGTATCACCTATGATTAGGGGTGGCACGGTGGCTCAGTGGTTAGCACTGCTGCCTCACAGTGCCAGGGACCTGGGTTCAATTCCAGCCTTTCAACTGTCTGTGTGGAGTTTGCACATTCTCCCCATGTCTGTGTGGGCTTGCTCCAGTTTCCTCTCATAGTCCAAAGATGTGCAGGTTAGTTGAATTGGTCATGCTAAATTGCCCATAGAGTTAGGTGCATTAGTCAGGGAGAATGGGTCTGGGTGGGTTACACTTCAGAGGGTCGGTGTGGACTAGTTGGGCCGAAGGGCCTGTTTCCACACTGTAGGTAATCTAATTTAATTAAACACATATTGTGGGCGGCACGGTGGCACAGTGGTTAGCACTGCTGCCTCACAGAGCCGGAGACCCGTGTTCAATTCCCGCCTCAGGTGACTAACTGTGTGGAGTTTGCACATTCTCCCTGTGTCTGCGTGGGTTTCCTCCAGCTGCTCCGGTTTCCTCCCACAGTCCAAAGAAGTGCAGGTCAGGTGAATTGGCCATGCTAAATTGCCCGTAGTGTTAGATAAGGGGTAAATGTAGGGGTAGGGGTATGGGTGGGTTGCGCTTCGGCGGGTCGGTGTGGACTTGTTGGGCAGAAGGGCCTGTTTCCACACTGTAATCTAATCTAATCTAATATGATTTTTACTTACTGATATTTTCAATTCTTGGATAATATTTAATGTTTAACAGGAGAAGGCAGTGGTGTAATTTTCATAATATGCTTGTTTATTAATGCCTTTTAGGAGAGCAACTAACCTTCTTGTGATTCTGAAGTGCATTGTTTGTGAGAAAGACTCCTGTGGGGAAAAGACAGCTTCCATTGCCATCTTCAAAGAGCAACCAGGGTTACACATTAAATACTAGCCCAGTGATTGTCATGCCTGGCAAGAGAAAAAATATCCAGTTTGTTTTATTTGCCAATGTGTACTGATGTATTAAAACAGGCCATTGTACAGAAGTGCTACGATGCAGCACAGTTTCCACTGGTGACCATCCATGTAATAAATTTCTGACCACAGCAGAGGGGTCAGAACAACACACTGAGCAGACTCAGTATGCTTCCCCATAGCTACTAAGAGCAAACTGATTTCCAATTGGACAATTTTGCAAGATCAGTAGGAGCTTGAAACCAGCTCATCTGGCATCTTCCTAGCCATGGAAATGTGTCTCCCACTGGGTACTTAATGTGCACTGCTTTTTATTCTTTCCCTATACTAAGTGTAAATTGCTTTATCTCATATTCCAGTTCATCTCCCCAGCTAAGTAATTATAGTGGCAAGTATTCCCTCTAAAAGCTTCATGGTTATCCTAAAACCAGTTAAGCAAGAAAGCCATTCCACTCTGCCTGCATCACTTTTTCAATTATTTATTGCAAGTTTGTCAGATTTTCCCTTCCACTGAATGCGCAGATATCATTACTAACCTCTTTATTCCAGAATATTTTCACAATTGGTTTTATTTTTCCCCTTCTGGTTCTCTAGACCCAGATTGTTTATATAACACAACTTCCATTGGATATTTACAAATTCCACCAAAGTATTTTATAGCCTTAGCTTCTAACAAATCTATATTTTATCTATTATGTAAATGCAGTAAAATAACATTTTATGACATAAAATACACTTGTACTATTCCAAAAACGTAGGAATAAATACTATCATATGTGATAATTATAATGTAAAGGATTCTCCCTTGGATTGCTCTACTGGTTTCTAAGTCTCCTATTGATTGCAAGGATTATCTACAATCAAGAATTTGTTTTAATCTGATTTTGTTTCTCACCTTCTCCAGCTACCCCTATGTCCACAACATACGCATTCTCTGAGGTACTTTAAACTTCTCCGTTTCTGTCTCATTCACACCTGCCCATCTTTTCGTCTTCTGTTTTATTTCTTGTATTAGTTTTAAAATCTTATCTGCCTAGTGACCCCTGTCTCCCCAGTGCACTCTTCTCATCTGAACTTATGGCATTTCCCGTGTGTCTTTCACCGGTCCTTGTTGCGCTCTCCCTCCAATGCACGAATCATCCTTTCGCTATGTCCACACGGCATTTTTCGCCTATTCCCTACCTTTGTGTATATAATTCTGTTTCTTTTCACTTGTATTCAGTTTCATGTTAATATTCGAAGCGGAGCGAGAGGAAAACATAAGGGAACCTAACTGAGTAAGCGTGATAAAGATCAATTGGAATAACAAATTGAGGGAAATGTCCTGATGGAATAAGGAAAGATATTTTTGTAAATACTTTGGTTTCAGCATCAAATCTAAGCCAATCTCTGCTGGAATCAACGTTGCCAGAGAAGCGAGGTGAGAGATAATGCAAATTTATCGCAGAGGTACCTCTTCGTTGGAACTGCATTAATATAAATGATCGTAAACGCAATATTTAAACACCGTAATTGATTGTTTATAATCGCTTGGATACGGTTGGAGCAGTCTGGGTTACGGAGGTCGTATAATTACTCTAACATTTAATGCTTCAATACTCTATTGAGCACGGGGGACGGGGGAGGAGAAAGCGGGTTTGTAGCACTAGCCATGGTGCTGAATCCAACTGCGCTCATCAGAGCCGTCAAGCTGTCCCCAGTCTGTATTCATTAACTATCAGAGCTCCAAACATCATTCGTGTCGCTTTGATGGATGCACAGTCTAATTATTTTTCAAAGTTTTCATTAGTATCGACTGAGCCCTCCAAAGCTTTCGGGGTCTGGGATGTTCACACATACACACACACACAATATCTGAGATCAAGAGAGATAAGTACATCTCGTGCTAAAGCGTGGCGAACAATTCACAGTCTTTGGTTTTAAAATGGATTTGGCTCAGATGGACAATGTGATTATGAAAATAGCGACATGCTCCATTCCTGTAATTACAACAGAAAACACTGATTTCATTTTTCACAAAAAAACCGCTTTGTGCGCATGACAAAGCAGCAATCCTAAAGCAAGGTCAGTCTTGCAGAGTTGCTCCAGTTTAACATTCAGAATCAAGCAGTTTCTTTTTTTTTTCTCACACCGTGCCATACTCCAGACTTCATTTAATAACGATATTACTGGGCCCTGGACCAAGAAAATCATTCAGACAGTTAAACTGGGATGAAATTAGACCGTGTTCCTTGTGATATGGGTAACTGCACAAAATCAATTTGGATAAGAGACCGCTTAACTTTTATTAAAACTCAACACATGAACGAAGCAATAAAATGCACGATCCTTTTCAAGAAGAACAAGTGATAAAAGTTTAAGATATTTGTTTCTAATAATGTATTGTCTTGCAGCCCTCATGAAATTTTGTAGCCAAACTGTTAAGGCAGCAGTGGGTGAAAGCAGCCTGATTAGACTGACAGGAAATGAAATGGAGGATAGTGGATTACAAACTGTTCCTCATCATTCTCTTCATTACTTGCAAATAGGAGGTGGAAATTGAAAAGCTCGGTACAAGTAGCGACTTGCCAACTCGGTGCAAACAATTCGAACAAGGTACCGCGTGTAACTCTTTTTCATTAGTACATGTCACTCTTCCGCGGTTCCGTGACCTTCGAGCATTGTTTGTTTTACGTCTATTGAATGCTGGAAGCAAAATAATTGGGGATCCATGACCTGTGGCTGACGTATCGCGTTCCTGCATTAACAAAACTCAACCACATCCTTGAGCAAGACTCCAGTGGTATTGGGGCTGAGGTTTCTTTGGGGGAATATTTGGGCCTCCGGGGCTTTTGAATATGATGATCAAACGTATTCAAATACACCTTTAATATTTTCACGCTTCCTGTTCCGAGGCCTGTTTAAATGCTGTAAATAATTAATCATATCAATCAATCCCTTCTGATGTACTAAATGCAGGAGTGGCCATCAGAATCATTGGTTGAACTCTTGTTTTCGGTTTAACTTTATTCCGATGACATGCTCTTGGTGCACAAAGAAATGTTTTGCTTGACAAAATGTCTAAATTTCCACCTCGCTTTAATAAGATGCACGCCCTCGGCTATTTCCTTCCAACCAAGAGGACAGCAGATGCGGGGAGTCTTTAGGGAGCAGATCTTAGAATTTCATCAGCATTCATCGGTGACCCAGGCTTTTCAAGCACGATGATAGACACGATAAATCATCTTTACAACGAATTCTAATTATCATTTATGTGGCCTGTGTGCCTCTTGAAAAGTAAAATTCTAACACGTCCCTGAGACTTGCACCATGTCTCTCTAGGAACGTCAGGAGTGTTGACTTTTACATCAGGGTTGAAGCATATTTATGTCAGAGGCTGAATCAGTGTGGATTGCATGAAGTGAGAAAATATACTACTAATTTACTCAGTGACCACCTAAATCTAATTCATCTACAGCGAAAAAGTGTGTTCTGTATCCTATGATAGGATTACAAGTAAGCATTATAGCAATTAATACCATAATGCGACCATGATTAGTGCATTACATTGAATTTCATGGATTCTTGGGTACTGTCGCGCAGATTTCCCTAGGGGCCTCTAGACCGCAATCTATTGTATTCTTTGCAAATTAAATGTAAAATTGTACAGCAGCTATGGAATACAGTAACCATATGATGCACTGTAAACACGTAGCATTCATTCGGGAATGAAGTTTAACTTCGCACAAGGAAGTAAGACTCTTACTTCTTTATCAGTACGACAATCTTTGTGGATCACAAAAGCGTTTAATTAAATATTTAACATATGTACTATAAGTGTTTCACGCCTTATGCTATATTCCCTGTTTTGATTGAGCGCCCCCTCGCCGCCCTCGAGAAACAGCAATTACTACAAGATTTACACATGTTGTCATTATTTGTGTTTCATTATTTTTATCAAAACTGAAGTATTGTGGACAATGGAAGAATTAAACGGAGGTGGGGGTGTACTCGGGAACATTATAATCGTCAGAATCTTACAATTCAACTAATTACACTAGATTGCTATGGTCTGCTGTTTTCTGACTGAGTTGCTAAATGAGTCGAAAGCTAAGAAGTTACTTAGTGAGTTGAGGCAGACTGCCTAAGTTGTTGGCGCGATACCATGCGTCTGTGCAGTTATAGTTCTGCTCACTGCAAACCCATTAAGCATGGCATTGTCTCGTGTGTGAAACGGAAGTACTGGGTGGGAGCGGAACGGATGGATTTGTTTTTCTTAAAATGCTCGGTTTTACATTAAATCAATACACGTTCAATTTAAGGGCAGGACTTAGTCAGCCTTGCGTCCCACAAGTACTTTATTATGGTTCTGCAGTGAGACAAGACGGGGCTTACAATACATGCCCTCAGCTCACCGTGCGAATCTTTTATGATACTCGGTTTGGACCAATCACTAAAGGACTCCTAATCTAAAGAGAAGTTACTCAAATGACTGCTGAATAAACAAGCAGCAAACCAAAACCACATATCTCACCGAGCGCTGGCAAATCCACCGAATGGGAAAAAGTGGCATTCTTTAAATCACTGACACAAATTTCTTTATTATAAAGGTAATGACTGTCTGGTTATCTGTCGACTACTCCTCTGTGCCCTGGCGATAAGATTTTTATTAACAGAGTCATGTTAATGTCTGAGGATCGCTTTCAAAACATATAAATAATGGACTTTATCTACTCTAATAGGCTTTGTGCGCAATCGATTCGTTGATGTTTTACTTTATTTGGAAGAACAATCGAGGACAGTGTTAATAACTTTGAGATCGCCGTCCTGTTATCATTTTGCCCAGCTTTCACTGGACTAGACGTAGAGCTTGGAGCTGACCCCTATCAATTTCCCTAAAGAAAGTATTCTGCAGATATTATGTGGTGATAAATAACTGAAAGAACACCCTACTGCACCAGTGTTAGGTGATTTTCTTATTAAAATTCCACTTTATAATTTATAGAAAGTAATCGTGCAAATAGACTGTACTGTACAGTAATTGAAGAAAAATTAAATAGCTCAATCATCTTTCTCTATTAGTTTGGTGGGAGATGTTAATTAATGAGGATATAAGCTGAGTAGAATGCAAAGTAAGCTGGCTATAATCAGAATTTAATTGATTTTTCTGTTTGATTATCGCTCAGTAACCTAGAAATCTCAGAAACATGCGTTCCCTCCCCAGAAATTCTGATCGGACTTCTGAGAGATTGCGAGTTGCTGCTGTCGCTCAAAGAATCCTAGGAATAAGTTACATTTCTGGAAGAAAAAAGGGGCGAAATCGATTATTCACTGTGATTTCCTCCTGTCAGTAGTTTATGTCACCTAGCTGACCACAGTGGGATTGGCTCCCCTCGAGTCACTGGCGGTCCAGTTCGAGCAGCAAGGTTCCAGGCTGATAGCTAACAATTAACAGCTTTTCCAGGAGTGTAGCTCTGTCCTTTAGCCCCCACTAATGAATGAGGTGATGTGAGGAGAGGCTTACTAGCATCCACACACAAAAAGAAATTGCTCCACTGCAACCCATTTCTTCCTCCAGTCCACAGCGGAAACCTTCAGTTTCAGGGTGGATCATTCGCACACACTACACACACTATACACAGACACAGGAGCTATTCTCCACGCTTTCAACACTTTCCTTGCCACTGCTGGAGGAACAAGCAACCGGGATGGCTGGGTGGGTGCTGGGGAGGGGAGTGGAGGGGGGGAGTTTCCGAAGAAGATTTGCTGATGGCTATTGATGTCGCCTCATACAGTGGGGCCAGTGAATGCAAGAAGCTTCCCGGCTGGAACAGGATACTTTGGTGGGACGTTATTGAGGGGAGTGGTACAGAAGGGCCGGAGCTCGCCTGACTGCCGATTAGCGGGATTTTTGCGCACTGTGCCAGGGTATGGAACAAGCGATGACTGCCAACATGTCACTCTCCAGTGAGTGAGGCGTCTCCCGTGCCAGAGTGCGGCTCGGGGAGCAAGCTCGGAGATCCGCACGGCATCATGTCTTCACAACAGTGGCCAGAATCCCCTCCCAGGAAAAACACCAACTTGCTGGAAATCGGCACTTTCTGCCTGGACTCTGACATAATATTTGGATTCACCAGTCACCTCCTAAGGCGAAAGCACAGGGTGAGTGTTTTCAGAAATCTTTTGCAACATTGTGAAGGGATCTGACTTTTAAAAGCACATCGCTCAGCTGCCTTCCTTTAGTCACATTTCGAATGTGTGTTTCGACTGTTGTGTGTGTGTGTGTCTGTGTCTATGTTTTGGCGCAAACTTTCCAATTTGTTGCTTCGAGCGTGTTCCCGTGGATGTGAAAGCGGTGCAGTTGGGTCATTGCAGCGTAACTGGGGCTGTACAGGAGAATTCTCAGCTTCCAAACATCTCTACCCGGAGTCCAGCAAGCGGGCAGCAGTTCCCCAGGTTTGAAAGGGGGTCGGAGTTGATCGGAGTTTGTCCTGAAGTCCTCAGTAATTCCCTTCCCAACACAGGGCTCCCCCTTCCCCTCCAGCACAGCCTAAGGTTCAGTCCAAACTCACCGTCTTGTGAACTCAAAAATGACAGAGGTTCGAAACTCCAAGGCATTTCAAAGTAAGCACTAGAGGGGAGATTCTCAGAGGACATGCATGTTTTATAGAGCACTCAGGCGTGGGGAGGAAGGGGTGGAAAGGGCCGCCCCTCTCAGCAATGTGCAGGGGGGAGCCGCTGCCCACAGCCCCCTTCCTTGCCCACTTCAGGCGCCCGGAGGAGTCAGGTGAAGCCCAGGGAGAGTGATAGAGAGAGAGAAGCCGAGGGAGCGACCCACACCCCCCCCACCCCCTTCCAGCAAGGGGGCGGGCGCTCGCTGTGCGGCTCGGCCCTCGGGTGCGCGCGGTGCTCGAGCTGCGAGAGCGCGCCGTGACACGGGCACGCGGGTTGAGGGGCGGAGGGCGGAGTGGGGATGGCAGGGGGGTTGGAGGGAGACACGCCGCCATTCAGTGGAGCAGATGCTGCAGGGCTGCTCCTTCTCCCTGATCAGGCCAGCAGGCGGTGTGCAGCCACAGAAATACAGGACTGTTGTTCTGTTAGCAAGAATAGCCCGGCGGAATTTAAACTCCAGGGGCATTTCCGGAGGGCAAATGAGTATTGGAGTCTTGGGCTAAATCGTGGGATAAAGTGGCTGTTTGCTTGTGATCCATATAAGGCTTTATTAGTTCCACATTAGTTCTTTTGTTCTTAAACCAGAGGTGCTTTTCATTTTTTATTCTATGAATAAAGTTCTTGTAATTCCGTAATGGGCAAAGCTTTAACCTTCATCACCAGTACACAGGCACGTTTGTACTCAGTGTTACTTAGCAAGAGCTCTGTAAGGGAATAGATCTTTTTGGGTTCTTTTATGAGACACGATATAGTTGAAAGAGGCTTATTTTTAGGAGGGCGTGTAATTTGAGATGCATCACCCAGTTCTTCTGACCAGACATCTCACAATTGCACTTTGTCCAGCTTCCACAGCTGTTTGCCACCGCTTCCCAGCATGAGACCCGATTCCAACACCCACCCCATACCACCGACCACTCCCTCTCTACCTCCCGGCCGACGTCAACTCAGCTTCCATTTCTCATAATGTGTTTTCAAACTTATGTCCCACTCACTACAGGCTGAGGGTCTATAATCATGATACGAATCATGATAATGCAGGGCTATTCCAATCTTCTCCCAACATACAGGAGTCATGCTCCAAGTCGTGCTAAGTTTGCACTTACCAAGCGCGGTGTGAACTGAACAGAGGTTTTATATTAATGCTTGAGTCAAATCTGGTATTTATCCAAGTTTCTTCAGCTTTGGTTCTAATTCGTTTGAAATGTATGATTAATGTGCGCTTAGCAAAAAAATTATATTCCTAATATATTTAAGGTTTGGAATGAATGAACTTACTCCATATCTGTCTGGTTTCCTTTAATCACCATGTTCTCCCCACTGAGATTCTGCCTCATGTTAAATGCGGACTGTTTCCGCACGCTCAAAACATTGATCACGGCCCAACACCATGTAAAGAGGTCAAGTGTGGTCTCAAAAAAAATCAGAAATATTCTGAGTTTTAAAACGAATTTTTTTTTCTCATGGTTTCTGTAATCTGTTGTGCCTTCGTCTGTCCCATGTATCGCCTTACATTCCCGATATAGAGAATTCACAATCATTCAGAGACAAGACCGACCAACACTGGGGGGGGGGGGGGGGGGCGAATTTTGAGCAGGGTTAACAGCAGCCATGTGGTCGGTCCCATTTGGTCCTCTTGTGTGTATTTGGCTGTGGCCAACAGGTGACGCTACAGCTACAGAAACAATCGCAGTTAGAAAGACTGGGAGCTGGAATAACTTTGCAGACGCTTATAACAAAAAGGAGGCGAGTCTTAGGAGTTTAAATCGAGTTTGCGACGAGAAATAAATTTGTTCAGGTTAAGGAGTATATTTTTTTAAAATTAAATGATTCCGATTATGTCCTGATAGTGATGGTTAGGAACGTGGGGGGTGGGGTAGTGTGTTGGCCACTGATATCCACCAGAATGATTGAGGACCTTAACCCAAACTTGAATGTATCATCTGAAGAAAGATTCAGTACGATTCACCGGATGAAGGGTGCAAAGTTGCCAATTAAACCTTTGCGAGCGGATTTGAATTTCAGTCTCCAGTTTAATGAGTTAGCCAAAGTGAAAGAACCGTAATAGTGGGACTGACGCCGAAGGTGCACGCCTGTAGTATTGGCAAGATCGGAGTGCTCCGATTTAAATGGCAATTATAGCCACAAATCACACAGTGCAACAAATCAGAGAACGTTGACAGCCTCTCATACTGTGAAATTGTTTTACCAAAGCCTCCCTTTCTGAAATTGAAACCTTTCTGATTAGGTCGTCTAAACAGTTCCTAATTGTTTTGTCATTGGAAAGATGTGAGGATTGTCGAGAGTGCTGTTTGGAAGGAGACACTGGCAGTTTCCCATCCCTGCAGGCTTGTGAGCAGTTTACTGTTGTCAGTCACGGGAACTCCTTGACCGATCAGTGGTTTAAATGCTTGCGGTGCTCCACCCACTGGAAGATACGCCTGCCGCTTCCCCGAGTCCACACAAACTTCAAACTCAAACTTATCCTTGTCCCCTTTAGGACCTGGATAGTCGAAGCATGTGGCCGGGCAAATACCGCGTTAGACTTTTCAGGGGCATTTGAGGAAATCAAACATTTCATGACAACTGTGTTGCTCTCATGATCAGACAGCTCCTTCAGTGTAGTGCGTGCTGTTGATATGATTCCGCATTGACCAGCCGAGAGCCAGGACTTGGCCCAATAACTCTTTGACTCTGCTCCCGTCTTGACGCGTTCATGCAAATAACCGAAAGTGACTTGACCCAATGATGCCAGGGAGTAAACCTCGCGGGTTGGAGCCGGAGGGTCGCAGACAGGCGGTGAGTAACAAATCTAGGGCTCACAGTAACTGGATGTGGGAGTCAAGGCTGAGTGAAGTTTCAGGATGAGCTGTGCCGGACCCTGAGCTGGTTGGTCTCTGTTCCCCATGGTGTTTTCTAAGAGGACAGTTAGAACGAAGAGGCATAGCCCCATAGCACAGCACCTGGTCATGTACATGTCAAAATGATCAAAGACTTGTTGCACTGAGCATTACGCGGAGTTTACAACAGCAGGTAAACAAACAGGCATTAAACAAACTGAACTTTTTGTAAGAAGGTTTGAAACGATGTTTAGTAAGCGACTCCTGCATGTGTATGTCAGTAGTTTGATGAAGTTTTTAACAGTGAGACTTTTCTCGGTTCCCATGTTATTGAGTAACGTGGCCAGCACACCTCAATCCATCTCTCTCTCTCTCTTCCCCTCCCCTCTCTTTGCTGGTGTGTTTTACAGGTGCTGGATGGCAGCCCAGCCAAGGAGATCACCATCCCCCTGCAGGCCGGCCTCAGGAAGAGATTGCAGGCGGCCGAGGAAGATCACTGCGGGAGTCGGCCGGCTCCCGAGGGAGCAGGAGCGGTCTCCGGGACGGAGGCTGATACCTTCGAGAAGGAAGAGAAGGGGGCCTGGTGTCAAAATTGCCAGCTCAAGTTAACAGAGCTCAAAAGACAAGCCATGAAGCTCGTCATCCCTGGATCCGGCAAGGTAAGAGTTAAAGAAGCAGTCTCTGCCCTGGCATTAGTCCAAGTCTGAGTGCCCTTTACCGTGGCTACCGCCAACAGTTGGCATCCGGCTAAAGCTTCTCGCTTTGTTTGAGTTGGGACTAATTCATGTGTGCGTTAGCCTCCTTTCCAGCCCGCCCTTGTTTTATTGCAGCAATCTCAGTTACCAATGAGCCCGCCTTCCCCACAGACAGGAGACCACGCGTTAGCCGCTGCTCATTTGCTGGGTCTTCCTCCAGCAGATCAATCATTGGTCGAGCCAAACTGGAGCCTTGAACAGTGGTAGTAGTGAGAGGAGGTGGAACGGTGCCCAAGGCTTCCCGAGATCTCTCTGTCCCTCTCACTGTGAGAGCTGCACTGGTACCACATGTGGGCACTGTGCTCCAGAACTGATGATGCTGCACAGCCATACCAAAGAGCGCTGAAGTATTTGTGACAGTTTTCCCACGGAAGTTGGAGAGAGGTCGAGATCCCACTCGAACATATTTCTAACAAAAAAAAACACCGTTGACAAGGCTGAGGCTGTTCTAAACGTGAAGAAATGAGAAAGAGGGAACAATAGGCACATTAGAGGCAAGGATTCAAAATCTGTAGGGTGTGCAGAGTGTTCAGCTGACGAGAAGTCGGCCAGGCGACACAAAAACGCTTCACTCGGATGAAAATCTGATTGGATTGAAAGACACTAATTCCCTGCCATCGATTTGCACGATTTGTGTTTGTTCATCTCTTGCCTGTTTGACGCGCCGAATTGAAAACGTTGGAAGCTTAAAGTGCAAGAAAAATAAATAGTGTCCACCAATAGCAGAAGTTTCTTTTTATTCATGGCGGGATTTGTTCTTAAATAGAGATTAAGTGGGAGCAATGATGCCCTCCCTTCAATAATTGATATACATAACAGGAAATTAAACCCTAACGCATGTTACCTGCACTGAAATGACCTTGTGTAATTGCCCTGCTCACAATTTATGGCCTTCAGAAGTTTATTGTTTTCTATTTCATCACATAGCATCTGGTTTTGATTTCGTGGCGCTGAAGGTCTTGTGCCTTTCTTACGTTTCATTCGTTGAAGCGAAATGTCTTGTACACCGTTTTGCCATTAGCGAACAATAAAGGTTGCCTTTTGCCATTGTCCAGTGTGCAGACTCTGCAGACTGCTGTATCTGTGCACAACGAGCAAATTCTTTTGAATTATAATAGCAGCTTTATCTGTTCATATCACGTAAAGGGAAGTCAGGTTCTGGGGGGAAAAAATCACATTCTGGGAAAGCAGTGGTTAACAAGCAGGTGTCCAGGTGAGGAGTTCTTTCTCTCAAGGCTATCCTGTGTGGTCTCTTGTTTGCTGCTGGACTAAGGCAGAGATGAATGATACATTGAGCCTTTATTTCCAAAACAAATCGCAATATTGTTTTCATCTTGGCAATGAAAGAAAACTGTGGTCCAACCTAGGATATTTGACTCAAGCACGCTTTTTATTGTAACTTCCAGTGATGATGAAAAGAAGTTCTAGACATGGTCTGCTGCACATTAAGGATATCACAAAACACAAATCTAACTTGATAAAGCACATTTCTGTAGATTTCTGCACAACTAATGTATGATTTTATTTACAGTTAAAAGTACAAATGTACGGCAATGATATTGGCCCCTTATAAATAAATTCCTTTGTCTCTGATATTTACATAGGGTTCCAGCTCATTTTGTTTTGATCTGAGGTATAATAATTCAAATTGTGTCTGATTTTTTTTATTTTGATGTAGGCTTGAACTTTCCTTTCAAAGGATAATTTAATTAATGTAAACTCCAATAATCTAGTTATTCCTGCTAACAAAATAAAGTTTGAAAGGTACCTCTTTGTTGGCCACAACAATCATGGGATCTTTCAGCAATGGCTTTGAAACTACCTTATACTGAGTTCAGAATACTCTTTGCTGCTGGTGGGTGGATATGATGGGTGGGTAATCTGAAGAAAGTCTGCATTCTCTCCTATGACAAGTTACTGAAAATACCCTATTCTCCAATACTCATTACCTGCGACACGATTTTCACTTTGTTGTCCATCATAAAATAGACAGTTTAGGCTTCCAGAGATGTTTTCATTGGGTAGCAATGCAAAGTTGTTTATTAAGAATGAGCTCATCTTAAATATGACACAGTGATAAATTTTAGAACGACTGTATTCAATTCTTTAAGCCCTTATGGAAGATTTTTGAAATGAATAAACTTTGTTTTTAAAGTTCACAGTTAATGATGCTCACATTTAGTTTAATAATATTGTATTTTGATCATTTCTGACTCCTACATAACATAAAATAATGGTATTCCATCAGTACTTTTGCCCATAACGTGTTACTGAACTATCATTTATAAAAGCATTACTGGTGAGTATAAAGGCCTATTCAGTTGATAAAGAGGGACAATGACAAACACAAATAAAATGGTATAGGATGATTAAGCTTGGAAAATATTTAAAATCAAGTGTTTAACTTCCAGATCTCCATGTAGCTGGAGAGGGAATTAAGTTCTACTTTTGGTGTATTAACTGTGCATTACTTACTCTTAACTACTGATTTATTTCTCTACAAAGAGAGTTAATAATATCAATGTATGTCAATATTTATAGTGGATTAGTGAAGTTCTACTTTCAATAAGTAGATTGTCTTCCATCAATCAAATGTAGATAGCATGAGTTTGAAAGAATATAATTTGGTTGAAATATTTTACATCAGTCAGTAAAAACCTTGCACGTTAACATTTTAAATATTGAATGTCTTTTGGCACTTTCCTGTTTGTTAACAATAACAATTTGTATTCACATAGCATATTTAATATAATAAAACACCACAGAGACAAGTAAACCAAAATGTGACAGCAACCCACATAGGGAGATATTAGAGCAGATGACCAAAAGCTTTACCAGCTGGGTTTGACGAAATATTCTTAAAGGAGGAAAGTGGATTAGTGAGACAGTGAGTTAAAGAAGGGACAACCAGAGCTTGGAGACTTTGTCAGCTCAGGACACAGTGTCTGGTGGTGGAGATACTCAAGAGCCAGAATTAGAGTGTAGACAAATCAGAGGGGTGTGAGGCTGGAAGGTGATTGCTGAGATGGGGACAGGCAAGGCAAGGAAGGGATTTGAAAACACAGATGAGAATTTTAAAATTGAAAGCATTGTTAACCAGGAGCCAGTGTTGGTTACGGAGCACAAGAGTGATCAGTGAGAATAACATTTTGTACAAGTTAGAACACGGACAGCAGAAATTTGGATGATCTCACTTTTATGAAGGGTAGAATTTGAGAGTCTGGCCAGGAATGTATTAGAGTAGTCAACTCTGAAGTAACAAAAGCATGAATGGGTTTCAGCAACAGAAGAGCTGAGACAGTGCTGGAGATAGGTGGTAGGTGGGGAAATAGGTGATCTGAGTGACCATGTGGTTGAAACCTCTTCCCCAGGTCAAATAAGGCATCAAGATTGCAAACAGTCTCATTCAGGCTCAGGCTGTTGTCAGGGAGAGGGATGGAATCATTGGTGAGGGAAGGAGATTACAGCAGGAGTTGAAGACAAATGGCTTCAATCTTTCCAATATTTAATCAGTGGAAATATTTGCTGATTGAGCATTGAATGTCAGATAAGCAGTCTGACAATTTAGAGACAGTGGGAGGTCAAAAACATCATGAGGTCGAGCTTGTAATGTACAAAGACATGCATTCAGCAGGTGTAAACAATACCAGCAGGAGTTACCTCTTTCCTGAAATGAAATCATTTTGTGTAAGACTGATAGAAAATTGAACAAATGTGCCCCAGTTGTGTGATGCTGAATCAAGAGATATGCAACTGTGGAATAATTTATAAGCATCAGGTTGAGAAATTTGACTTGCAGCATTAAGAACTATTTATCTACATTTGCTGATTGAAGTTTCCAAATCTACTTTTAATCAAGAAATGATTAGTTATCACATTTTTGAATATAACATTTATACAATAGTATCAAATATTATGACTGAGGATAAAAGTAAAATACAAAGATCAACAACCATGTTACTCATGTGTCCATAACATGTGAAACCTGAAACTTTCCATCCAGCTATTGGAGAGCTTTTTTTCTGACTGCCAAATTTGGATTTTTAAAAAGTTACGTCTAATACTGTACAAATTTAAAATGAATCAAGTTTGGATTTTTTTTGCTGTCTTTTCGTTTGCTACTGAATAAGTCCTTATGTTGCAATTTATAGGTGGTAGAATTATATGGTGCAGTATTATCACTTCTGTATAATCTACAATACTTTACAACTTCTGTTGCAACTTTTTCCTTTGCAAGACAAAAGTATTTTACCTTCAGCTAATGTGTTTCAGTTAAACTGGGTATATTAGCACCCGTTAAAATACATTCAAACTTCAGTATAAATTGCACTTGTAAACATGTTTTTTTGTATAAATATCCAGAACAATGACGTATTTGTCTTAAGTACTCTACAGGGACAACACTAATGTGATATGTAAATCCTAAGAAAAGTTAGATGGGAAACTGCCATTACAGTGTGCCACAGCTTTAAAGACAGGTGCACTTAAAGTCTTTATTAACCTTTCACCATTTGCCTTAGGCCACATGGGGACTTAACCAAATAATATATCCTTTAGAAGTTCACATAATGAGCAAAGAATTTTTTTCTCAATCATTAAAATGTAACTCAACCTTCCTATCTAGATAACACATCTCATTTAAAGCTGAGATTGTACTGATCTCTTTTATCATTGAAATTGATGATATAGTCCCCTGGATATTGTATTTAAGCACAAAATTATTAATTTTATTTTGCCTTAACTTTCCAAGACACAGTTGAGCCCTTTGTAATGCATTGTTTGAATCACAGAACAAATCAAGAGAGCCCACGTTATTCTAGTCTCCAACTTAGAACTTGCATATAAAAAAAAATGCCGTGAACAAAATAAATCTTCGATATTGTCAGGGAAGCCTAGTTTGTTTTGCGCTTTATAGGCTGGTAAGAGCTCTCAAGTGTAAATGCACTGTTCAGTCATTAAATGTTTCCCGTATAATGCATGCTACGCTGAATTGTACCACTTCACGAAACTCATGAAGAAATCTTTTAAACAATGTGATGGAACTATCTGAGTTGTTTTAGTAGACTCATATGATTGGATCTCAATTTCGTTTGGTAACGTAGTAATAATTATTGATTAGATATGGATTGTTCAAACAAAGAACACAATGAAGTAAGTTTCAATTTGTTCAAGATATTTAGAATCCATATTGTATATTGGCTGCTCAATAAAAATAACTGAGAATTTGTAGCTTACAAAAAGGCTTTGATTAATTTTGTTTTCTGAATGTTAATCATTTCCTTTTAAAAATAATTAGCATTACAGTTTTTAATCCTAGAGAAAGATAATTTCTTAATGCTGAATGTAATTGTTTAAAAGTTCACAGATGACATTCATTATAATATGTAATTTAAAGCAAGAGTCTTTTTTAGCTGTGCAGAATGGAAGTCAACACTAAAGTGTACATTAGATGGTGTTTATCTCAAAAAGGAAAGCATTCAGACCCCAAAACAGAAATTGCTGGAGAAACTCACCAGGCCTGGCAGTATTTATGGAGAGAAAACAGAGTTAATGTTCCTAGTCCAGTCACCCTTCCTGAAGTGTTAGCTCCACTTTCTCTCCGCAGATGCCATCAGACCCATTAAGTTTCTCTAGCAATTTCGGTTTTGCTTCATATTTTCAGCATCTCCAATTTTATGTTTTATTTAAGCATTCAGATCCTGCTAGACTATGGTTGTGAGCTTGACACCCAATTTAGTGCAGTCAACAGGAGGGCACCCACTTGCTCCATGCAATAGAAAATCCAAAGTCTATCCAATAAAGATGGAGGGTTACCCAGTCTATTTTCAACCCCAGATCCCCACAGGGGACCAATTTTCAAAATAAAATTGGTTGTTTTTGGTATCCAGACTATTTTTATGGCTAGCTTTTCCTGATGATGCTGACATTTGCCTATATTAAAACATGCCAAAAATGATGTTATATAGGCTCTTCACTTCTCTCAAAGTTTCTCGCTTTTCATTAAGCTACCAGTTCTCTTTAAAAATTTCTAACTAGACTTTGAAAGCCAATGAATGTGACTCCTCACATGCCTTTGACATGACTGTGTGTGAAATCTTTTAGGTGTGAGGATGTAGAAAAATGAGGGCAAAAAATTGTAAAGATTTTGGAGAACAAATGGGGGTTTCACAGATGACTGTGTTCAATATATCTTCACCACCTTGCTTTTCCTAATCTTGGTCAGCTGCCATCAAAGTTTACTATATAGAGGAAAGAAAAGTTTAATGACTTTTCTCTTTGTATTGCATGGGAAATGTGCTGTGCAAATGTCTAACCAGCAGTTGTTTTTAATACAGAAATGAAGGTGAAACACTTGGTGAAAGATAGAGAGCAATTGATTCTGAGTTGTTCTGGCCTCCTGCCCTTCAGTTTTTTGTGATTGGTACCTATTTCAAGTGATGGTTTCGGGAATGGTTAGAGAGAGTATGATGAAGATGGTGGAAATATGGTCCTTAAGGAAGGTATTCTTTACTGGAGACTATGTGTAAATGAGACTTCAATCCTGAGAGAAGTAAAAGCAGAGAAACACTTTCTTTGTGCAGTTACCTGAATGAACATGTTCCATCTATTGGTGTTTAATTTATTTCATTTGCTAATTTAAATTGATCACAATGACAGCAAGTTGCAGTTGAAAATCCTTTTTAGCTTGCTCCATCAACCATGATATGCATTTGCAGTTTCATTGGTATAATCTTGCTATTATGAGGAAAATGTCTTTCATTATTGAATGTTGCAGCTTAAACTTGCATTAATGCAAAACTACAAGCAATTGCTAAATTATGATGATCTAAAATAAAACTTCCAATGCACAGTGAATCTTTACACCATATAGAGGGTGCTTGAAATACAAAACTAATTTTATGCCTGCGTTCATCACTTATAAACTGCAGCAACCAATAACCTTTTGTATACTTCTTGGTTCCCCAATGACCTTTTCTAAAGATGCTTTTACATTCAAGTATAGGATTTCAAAACCCTGACCAGAAGTAAAATAGGTAAAGAGAATTTTGTTGGCTGAAATTGGTCATGAGATCAAGGCAACTAATTCACAGCAACCTGACAACAGTAGAACTGTGAAATCTGAGCTCAAATAGTAAAACAGATTCTTGACACAGTGATACGGTTTCCTGATGATTGTACATTGTAATTATATATTGGCCTCGCTGGAGTGAGAAATGTGCATTTTGTTGATGTTTAGAAAGTATTGCACATCTGTATCTAGTAAAACCACATAAGGTACTTTAAATCTATTCATGTGCATAGTATTGTTAAAAGTAAAGTAGAGATTTTTCATAAAGGCTTTCTTTTATGCAGATAAGTTCACTGTCAGCATCCTTATAAAGAGGTACCTCGATATGCTGAATTCAGCATTGTCATTAACATGTCAAAACTATAGAAGCATTTTCTGTTAGACAATCAATTGTTATATGTAACTTTTACTTAGATCCTTATTATGTCAGACTTAGGGAATCCACAAGTCAATTTCTCAAATAATGAAATCAGCACACAGTCTTCAAAATAAAATATATACTTTTTAAGTAGAATAATTGTTATTAAACTACGTTGATGGCACTGTTTACTCAGACAACGTGTAGATTCATTTACAAGTGTCTTTACACCATTTGTTTTGTATTTTGTTTGTAATGTACCTTTTCTCTAGCTTTGAACGTCACCATTTTTATTAATGGTACTTAAATGAGCTTTAAATAGAATTTGTGTTTCTGCAAGGAGTGACTAACTTTATCATTTATTTTCCCTCTGCCAGCTGTATGTTGCAACAATTTTGATTGCTATTGCCTCAGCTGAAACTGTAATTGGTTTAGTAATCATAAATTAGAAAGGGAAAATTCCACTTGTACTTTTGATCCTCCTCATTATCTTGCATTCTTTGTTAGAGAATTCTCATGTATGGATCAACACACATAAATTCAGGCTCCTTTTCATCTCTTCTTCCCTCTTTTCTTTCTCTGCCATCTCAAAAATCAAGTGCAAGGAGCTTATGAATTCTTCATCAACAAAATCCTGTGTCGCAGACCTGTGTAGCAGACCTCACAAAATTTACTTCAGTAATCGTGGCTACTTTAGCACCCCATCTTATCTCAATTTGTCTACAACAAGATTGCCAAAACAGCAATGAATGAATGGCCAAATAATCTTAGGAGTGATATTAATTGAGAGATAATGCAGCCCATTGACTGTTATTTTTCATTGGATAATGCCATGTAACGTTTTCCAATTGCCTAAGGGAATATCTAAGGCTTTGGTTCAAAGTTTTGGCCAATAAAGGATATTTCTAACTGTACAGCAATCCCTCAGGACTGCTTTGAATTGTGCAAGGCTACATTATGTGCTCAAGTCTGAGGAGGGGTGAGAGGATTGTGACTGTGCTCAGGCTGACACCATCCACTTAATAGCTGTGGTTACTTTCCATGAACATTCAGGAGCATAGCTTACATTTGTCCAAGTTGCCGAAAGAAAAGAAAGCTTTCAAACCACTGCCAATAATCTTTTGAATAGACCTGTGCCAGATAACTGAAGGGGAACAAACCTACAGTGCAGTTATTGTTGGCAGTCCCCAGCTAAAAAGCAAATGCCTATAAAATCATAACATTGGAGCAGGATGTGAGACAATGCCCCCCCAAAAAAAGATGGCTGTCATTGTTGTACAAGTTTCTATTGTGAATTGAAATCTGTGTAAAACAGTTATAGCATAACATTTCTACATTAAAAACCCATGTTTGGACTTGGTTCTGTATATTAACTGTGGACAGGCTGTTAAAAAAATGACTATAGCATATATGAATTGATGGAAAAACTGCACTTACACTTCTCAAAAAGTGAAGAACATAGGATAATTCAGCTTGCAGATGACACTGTAAAATATGACGTAAAAGAGAAAAATATTATAAACATACAGTAATTTAGCCAAAGTTTGAAATAGAAGGATGAGTATACTCAAATCTTTATATCAGAAGTCGTGATAGCATTCATGCATTATTAAATAATTCATTATGTATGAAGTTAATCTTGCAAACTATTATATAAATGCAAGGCAAAAGCAGTGTTAGATCTAGAAATTACTTTAAAAAGTTACATTCTCAACATTTTCCAGAATCCAATCCTGCCTAGTACCTTGCATAATCAGTTGGATTCCACTCTACAGTATTTTCTGCAGCTTTCCACCAAGTTCACAACTAGATGTGAACAGCTGGCATATAAGTGAAGCTTGGGATGTGAAATCATCCAGCCTCCAGGTTACTTTCCAGTTCCACCACCTAAAACCTTTTCAGAGGTAAAATCAGGACCTGTCCTTCCTGGGGATGATCATCCTCTGTTACGTATTGCTCAAGAAGCTTTCCCAATCAGCTCTGAGTAAAATTATATTTGGCACTGTAGAATTGTTCCTGCTTGAATCACCCAGTTTGAGTTGCCACACTTCAGACAGGGTTCAGATATTAAAAAAGCCTTGGGTCGGGAGATAGGGAAAAAAATGCTAGAGCATTTTCATTTCTTTTAAATCTTTTGTCTTGTGCCTTGCCTTTCTAAACAACATTCAAACATTAAATTAATATGCATTGACATTTGAGAATAGATCATGGTAAGAAAATAAATGATAAAGTCATACAGTCAGAGATTTATATCATGGAAACAGGGCCTTCGACCCAACTTTTATGTGCTGGCAAGTTTTCACAATTAATCCAGTCCCATTTGCCTGCTTTTGGAACATATCCCTCCATACCTATCCCATCCATGTACTTGTCCAAATGTTTCTTAAATGGGACATTTAAGAATAAGTCTAGCGATTAAGGCTTCTGAGTTTAACTGGCAGTTACAGGAGTTGGGAGGTCATATCACGGCTGTACAGGACATTGGTTAGGCCACTTTTGGAATATTGTGTGCAATGCTGGTCTCCTTCCTATTGGAAGGATGTTCTGAAAATTGAAAGAGTTCAGAAAAGATTTACAAGGATATTGCTAGGGTTGGAGGATTTGAGTTATAGGGAGAGGCTGAGTAGGCTGGGGCTTTTTTCCCTGGAGCATCAGAGGCTGAGGGGTGACCTTACAGAGGTTTATAAAATCATGATGGGCATGGATAGGGTAAATAGACAAGGTCTTTTCCCTGGGGTGGGGAAGTCCAGAACTAGAGGGCTTGCATTAAGGGGAGAGAGGAAAGATACAAAAGAGACCTAAGGTGCAGTTTTTTCACACAGAGGGTGGTGCATGCTTGGAATGAGCTACCAGAGGAAGTGGTGGAGGCTGGTTTAGTTACAGCATTTAAAAGACATCTGGATGGGGTATATGAATAGGAAGGGTTTAGAGGGATGTGGGCCAAGTGCTGGCAAATGGGACTAGATTAGTTTAGGATATCTGGTTGGACCAAAGGGTCTGTTTCTGTGCTGTACATCTCTGTGATTCTATGACTGTATAACTGTGAAGTGATACATTTACCGGTAAAAAATGAGAAAATGCAATATAAAACAGAAGTTACAATTCTAAAGGGAGTGCAGGAGTAGATGAAACTGGGGTCGACGTGTGCAAATCATTTAAAGTAGGACGGCAATTTGAGTAAGATATTAATAAGGTGTGTTAAGATCCTTTGTTTTATAATTAGAGACATAGAATATAAAAGCAAGAATGCTATGGTAAACCTTCACAGCACACTTGTTCAGCCTCAACTGGAAACTTGTGTACAAGTTTGGGCACCCTGTTCTACGAAGGATTCAAGGCATTAGAGTTGTGCTGACAATATAGGCAAGCATGATTCCAAGGATGTGGAATCTCAGTTATATGGATAAATTGGAGAAGCTGGATCTGTTCCATAGGAACATAGGGATTAAGAGTGGGAGTAGACAATTCAGTCCTTCAAGCCCGCTCCACCATTTAACATGATCATGGCTGATCTTATCCTGGTCTCAACTCCATTTTGTTGCCTGCTCCCCATAATCCTTTATCCTGCTTTTTCTCTTTTGAATATCTGCTTCTTTCTTGATTCTGCCTCTACGGCACTCTGGTGCAGTGAGTTCCACAGATTCACAACCCTCTGATGGATGTAGTTTCTCCTCATCACTGTTTAGAACCTATCTCCTCTCACTCTATATCTATAACCTTTTGTTCGAGGCTGTCCCACAAGGGGGAATATCTGTGCAATGTCCACCTTATCAATCCCCTTTAGTATTTTATATCCCTCAATCAGATCCCCCCTCATTCTTCTGAACTACAGCAAATACAAACCCAAGCTATTTGATTCCTCCTTGTACGATAGCCCTTTCATTCCTGGAATCAACCTGGTGAGCCTCAACTGAACTGCTTCCAGGGCCATTACATCATTCCTCAAGTAAAGAGACAAAAACTGGATACAGTATTCCAGGTGTGGTCACACTAATGCCTTATATAATTGTAATAACACTTCTTTTCTTTTATGAACCAATTCTTTGGCAATAAATGCCAGTATGCCATTTACCTTTCTTACGTATATCTACCCACTTTTTGTGATTCATACACAAAGTTGTCCTGATCTTTTTGTATTGATGCATTTTGAATCTGCTTTTGTTTTAAATCATAATTTGCCCTTTTATTTTTCTGACCAAAATGCACTTATCCACATTAAACTCCATCTGCCAGGTCCTGGCCCATTCTCAGAGTCTACCAATATCCATCTGTAAACTCTTTATCTTCTCATCAATGCCTGCTTTCCTACCTGTTTTACTACCGTGCCTGAATGTTGTTTTGTTATACTTTATTCCTGTTTGCAGGCCATTAAAAAATTGTAAGAAGTTGAGGACTGAGAACTGAACCCTGCAGCACCCCACTAGTTCCAGTTTGCCATCCAGAGAAGGACCCATTTATCCCAATCCTCTGCTTTCTGTCAGTCAGCCAATCCTCTGCCCAATCCAATCCTCTGTCCTTAACACCCTGGGATTGAACCTTCTAGGTCAGTCTTTTAGGCAGCACTTTGTTAAATGCCTTCTGGTAGTTGAGATAAAATGCATTGACTGGATCCTCATTATCCACCTTGCTGGTTATATCCTGAAACAACTCCAGCAGGTTTGTCAAACATGTCTTGCCTTCATGAAACCATGTTGACACTGGTGAATCGAGCTTTGTTTCTCTAAGCATTTAGTTATCTCCGTTTTAACAATTAACCCCCAATAATGTTCCTACTGCAGAGGTCAAGCTAACCGGTCTATAATTTCCTACTTTTGGCCTATCTCCTTTCTTGAATAATATTGTCACATTAGTATATTTCCAGTCCACTAGTACCTTTCCATAATCCAAGGAATTTTGGAAAATCATAACCATTCCATCACTGTCCCTGCTCCCTTGTCCTTTAATGCCCTAGGATACAGGCCATCAGGCCTCAGGGATTTAACTGCCTGTTATCCTATCAGTTTACTTAATACTTTCTTCCCAGTTACAGTAATTTCACCAAGTTCCTCTGTGGTATCTGCAGTTTTTGGGAAGAAATTATTATCTTGCACTGTGAAAATAGAGACAAAATGTAGTTTTAGTGCCTGGCTATTTTTCAGTTTCCCATTATTACCTCACTATTTTTTCCTCTAAAGTGCAGACATTTACTTTCACTATTCTCTTCCTTGAAGCTTTTCGTATTAGTGCTTATGTTTTTTTGCTAGTTTCCTTTCATAGTTCATCTTAACTCTTTTGATTTTGTTTTTTAGTAATCCTTTGCTGACATTTAAAGTTCTACCAATCCTCCAGAGTGTCATTAATTTTTGCAGTAGTCGGTTCTGTTATAATGCGTGTTTCTTCAATGTGAATTGGTTTTAATGCAATTGCAGAATTTAGATCATTATTTGCAGAATGCCAACCTTCCTTACCTGCATTGCCTGTAATGTGAATCTGACTCAATTAGTTTAAATAGTGCAGCTATTGCACGATTGCATTATATCAGAGCCGACTGTATGGTATGTCAGTTTTTACGTTTAAATTGTCCTGGACATCCTAGTTAAGCCACGGATGATTTTCAGCTTTTTACAATTCCTCTTCCTCTTAGAAGTATATCTTAATTGAGAGGTATTTAGCTTCACCGTGCAGAAGAGAAGATTGAGGGGAGATTTGATAGACGTGTTCAAATCATGGGGTGTCTGGGCAGAATAGTTAGGGAGAAGCAGTTTCCATTCATGAAAGGGTTGAAAACGAGAGAACACTGTTTTGTGGTGAATGGCAAAAGAATCAAAGATACTTAATGGTAAGGTCCTAGAGAGTGTTGCTGAACAAAGAGACCTTGGAGTGCAGGTTCATAGCTCCTTGAAAGTGGAGTCGCAGGTAGATAGGATAGTGAAGAAGGCGTTTGGTATGCTTTCTTTTATTGGTCAGAGTATTGAGTACAGGAGTTGGGACATTATGTTGGGACATTATGTTGTGACTGTACGGGACATTGGTTAGGCCACTGTTGGAAAATTGTATGCAATTCTTGTCTCCTTCCTATCGGAAAGATGTTGTGAAACTTGAAACGGTTCAGAAAAGATTTACAAGGATGTTGCCAAGGTTGGAGGATTTGAGCTATAGGGAGAGGCTGAACAAGCTGGGGCTGTTTTCCCTGGAGCATTGGAGGCTGAGGGGTGACTTTATAGAGGTTTACAAAATTATGAGGGCCATGGATAGGATAAATAGACAAAATCTTTTCCCTGAGGTGGGGGAGTCCAGAACTAGAGGGCATAGGTTTAGGGTGAGAGGGGAAAGATATAAAAGATATAAAAGATATAAAAGTTGCCCTAAGGGGCAACCTTTTCATGCAGAGGGTGGTACGTGTATGGAATGAGCTGCCAGAGGATGCGGTGGAAGCTGGTACAATTGCAACATTTAAGAGGCATTTGGATGGGTATATGAATAGGAAGGGTTTGGAGGGATATGGGCCGAGTGCTGGCAGGTGGGACAAGATTGAGTTGGGATATCTGGTCGGCATGGACAGGTTGGACTGAAGGGTCTGTTTCCATGCTGTACATCTCTATGACTCGATAACAAGACAGAAAACTTTTTTAGATAGCAACTGGTTAGAGTCTACAATGCACTATCTGAAAGTATGGTGGTTGCAGCTTCTACAGTGGCTTTCACAAGGGAACTGGGTATTTACCTGAGTAGTAAACTTTTGCAAAGTTATGGCGGAAAGATAGGGTAATGGACATTGCTGAAATGTACTTGCAAAGAGCTGGTATGGATATGATGGGCTGAATGGCTTCCTTTTGTACTGTAACCATTCTATGTGCTTGTAGTATCTCTAGTACTAAAGCATAAAAAGTGATTAATGTTTAGTCAAAAATATGTTTGTTTTGAGTAAACCTTTAATTTCCAGGTCCTTGGAAAGGACCTCCCAAAGACAAAGTCAGATATTTGGTCACTGTCCAAACAGCAGAGAGCAAAATATTAAGTGGGAAGTGAGGTAGACATTTGACCTTACATGTGGTGATCTCTGCAAACAGCTCGAGGAAATTACTCCTCAGTCTGGACTGCATTGCAGGAACTAAACTGACATCGATATTTTGAGTGATGGCTGGTTTGTCATGGAAACTGCTCTTGAAATGAGCATATGCCAATAAAAATGATGGGATACATGGTTTTCTCATTATGTGGTGATGTAGAGTAATTCCTGTGCAGCCTGCTTGGGAAGCAAAGATCCATTTTAGGTTGAACCTTTATGTCCTTAATAGTGGTTAGGTAAAAAATTGAACTCATTACTGCTCATTTCTGAGGTGCCTTGAGTGCCTTTGGATTTCCAAAATGGAGTCTGCAACATGCTATAGATTAATGATCGTTATAGCATCCACAGTAAATATTGACAACAGTATGCAAAATTGGTAGATAATGACATTAGTCATCATGCAGCACGTGATTTGACACTGGCAGTTCCATTTTGGTGTTTAATATTCCAACTGAGGCTATCTCTTAAATATAGATAGCTGAAAATGTTCAGCAGAAAGAATGACCCTCTACAATGGCTAATTAACCACAATCAGAAACAGAATATAATTTAATTTAACTCTTACTTAATCAAGTCAAAATTATGAATTAATTTGAAAAACAACTCAATCCTACATCAGCTATTTTCAGATTATTGGCTGATGGATTCCTTCTGTATGTTTGTATGATTCCACTTTTGTTGCTTACAGTTTCAAGTTAACAAAGTTTACAAGGAGTGGATGAACTGCTGAAGAATTTTTCAATGCTGATTTCAAGATTTCTGCACAAATCAGTTGCTTCCAGACATGGGTATACTAGTAGGGAGTTCCATTCTCCAGTTCTGTAGAAGAGTCATATTGGACTCGAAACATTAACTTTCTTTGCCTTGTCACAAATGCTGTCAGACATGCTGACTATTTGCTGGAATTTCTGTCTATATTTTGAATTTCCAGCATCCTTAGTTTTTGCTTTGATTAAAGCATTCTGGGGTGATTGGTTGACAAGGGCGAACAAGGAATGTAGCAGAATAGCAGTGGTGGGAGGATGCTTACTGTGTTCCTGCTAGAAGGGAGCAGGTTTGAGCTCCCTGCAATCTCTGCTGCTCCGTCTCGGTGATGCCTTAGCTACCCCAATACTCCACTGAAGAACATTATTGCTGGTTTGTTGAGACACCTATCAAGCCTCTTCTGATTTTGCAATGCTTAGCTGTCAACTAGTGCTGGTAGTCTGAGCAACCACTTCTATACTAGGAAATTAGATAGAAGTCCTTGTGTTAAAATAGAATCAGGCACTGCATCAAAGTTGTGTCTGCAGGTGCCACCATTTTCACGTTGGATACAATATGCTCCAAGTTCAACATAATCCTTTCTGCCAAGAGTCCTCCATGTTCCTTGTCATTGATTGCAATCTTCTTGCCAGGATGCTGAATGTACCCTTCATTTATGTGCAACGTCAGAATCTGTGCTGGTGGTTGTAAGACTGAAATTGAATGACAAATTTGAGTTTCTTCATAGACATGTTTCTAAAACTTTTCCTCCATTACCTATCTTGATTGTACTTCATGCATATGATTGTACTTCATGCATACCTGAGATAAGAAAGGCATACATGTTAGATGAAGGTGAGGAGGAGGTAGTGTGCTAACACTGTCTGTAGTTTGTAACTCAGGAGAGGTGATGTGTGTTGTGAGAAGGGTGTTTAGGTACGATCTTTGCTGTTTTTAGCAATATCGCTGAGTAAGATCTCAACAATTAGCATCCCAACAATGCCCATGTTTGTCTCCTCCATGAAGACATGGAATTAGAGCATGGTTTGCTGTCTTCCTTCTTGCTGCCTGCTGTTCAGTGCGATCTTGGCCTGCTAGTGACAGTGAAGTGTGCTAGTGTTTCTAATGCCATCTGGCTGATGTGACTGTCAAAGTTGACAGTGGGTACAAGATGTGTGATGCAGGTCTGTAGCAGGGCAATGTGCAAGAGGGCACAATGGAACAGTATGAAGACAGAAGATTTTGAGAACATCCAAGGGAAAACCTTTTCATCCCAGAGTGTGGTAGGAGTCTGGAACTCACTGTCAGTAAGGGTAGTAGAGGCAGAAACCCTCATAACATTTAAGAAGTATTTAGATGTGCACTTGAGATGCCAAGGCATGTAAGGCTATGGGCCAAGTGCTGGAAAATTGGATTCAAATAGGTAGGTGATTGTTTTTGATTGACAATGACACAATGCCCCAAAGGTCCTTCTTCTGTGCTGTAGATATCAATAACTCTCTGACTCTGTGATTGTTGATAGCTGACTAATCAGACTATGGTGAATTAAACAGTGCCTGATGGTACTGATGCATTTGGTGGGATACAGTATTTGGCAATGTATTCACTGACCTCGACGACCTGTGTGAAGCCATTGGTTTTCTTGTGACACTACGACCGGGTCCTTAGGCTTGACTCCTGGGATTGGGCTCCATGGCTATTTGTTCCCACCATCTCCTGAGGGTGTTTCTGGAGGTTCTCTTAGATTCCTGTGCTTACAGAACATCACTCCTCCTCCTCTCCACCACCTCCACCAGAGCTTCCTGTGCAATAGGAGAAAGTGAGGAATGCCACAGTCAAAACGTGAGGCACTGGAAAAGCACAACAAGTCAAGCAGCATCCAAGGAGTAGGAGAGTTGACGTTTTGGGGCATAAGCCCTTCATTAGGAGTATTAGGATGGGGGTGTGCACGATTCTCACCTTCCACCTCACTCATCTCGAGATACAGTGCATTATCCTCCACCATGTCTGCCATCTACAATCAGACCCCACTACCAGAGATATATTTCCCTCCCAATCATTACCTGTGTTCCACAGATACCATTCCCTACATGACTCACTTGTTAGGTCCATACCCCCCCCACCAACCCACCTACCACTCCCGGAACCTTCCCTTCCTGCCGCAAGAGGTGTAAACTCTGTGCTCTCACCTCTGTCCAAGGCCCCAAAGGATCCTTCCACATCTGAGAGATTTTCCAGAACATCAGAACACCTCATCTCCTGTGTCCGTTGCTCTTGATGTTCTCTGCTCTGCACTTAGGAGACAGGACACCAACATGCGGAATGTTTCAAGGAACATCTCTGGGACACATGTACCAAACAGCCCCATCGCCCTGTGCACAACCACTTCAACACCCTCTCCCACTCTGCCAAGGGCATGCAAGTCCTGGGCTTCCTCTACCACCAAATCCAAGCCACTTGACTACTGGAGGAAGAACGCCTCGTCTTCCACCTTGGGACCCTTCAACCACATGGCATCAATGTCAACTTCACCAGTTTCCTAATGTCCCCTCCCCCCCACCTCATCCCAGATCCAACCCTCCAACTCGGCATTGCCCTCTTGACCTGTCCTATCAGTCCGTCTTCCTTCCCACCTATCGGCTCCACCCTCTCCTCAGACCTTTCACTATCACCCCCCACTTGCATCTAACTAACGCCTTCCCAGCTACTTCCCACACTCCTATTTATCTCTCAGCTTCCTTCCCTACGCCCCTACATTCCTGATGAAGGGCTTATGCTCGAAACGTCGACCTCCTGCTCCTTGGATGCTGCCTGGCCTGCTGTGCTTTTCCATCACCACACTCTTCGACCTCTTGGGCATTTCTATCATGTTGTGCCATTCTTCAATATTTGCCAGGACAGGTCACTTCCTGCCCGACAATCACAACACGTCTCCTCTTTAAGAGGTGCAGTCTATCTTTAAACTGTGCAAACTCACTTTAAGTGATTCTAGGCATTCACCCTGTTGACTGCCGACGCAGCCCACCAATCAATAGTTGTTAGCACTGGCTGAATGATGGAATAATTCAAATGAGTTGGCAGCACCAAATTGGCATGCTGCCTACCTTTCTGTCAGTGGGCACGGAATAATTGAGCATCACAATCCCGACCTCCATTTTCAGGAGCTATCCAATTTAGCCCTGGTTGAGTTGACAGTCACAATATCACACCTGCAGATCTCCAAAACTAATGCCGACTGCCAAACTTTCATCTGATATATATACTGCACTTATTACCCAGAGAAAATCGCATTCTCGGCAGGGAAGTCTTGTTTATACAAAGCTATTTTGGAGATATCCATGCTTTAAAGCTATGCTCTAAACATTTTGCAGACATTAATTAGGGATATAGATGTAGTAGACTAAAGAGAAATTGGATATAGAAAACATTGTTCAAGGGTAGCTGAGATGAGACATATTCACTTCTGCATTAGGGAATAAACTTCTGAGGCTGATGACATTAAGTTATGTTTTCTGGGGCAAAATTAAATGTTAAGGTATTCCAAAACCTTCCAACAAGACACTAGGACTGAAAGATGGTACTAAATTCTGTCAAGCTGCTGAAATCTTAAAATAACCACAGGCTACAAAAATGATAGGAATAGCTCATCAGAATCATCTGGAGGGTTTCTAATAATATGTTAATGTCACTTGAGCATCATCCATGGCTTTGTGTAATTTAAACTCTTTCATTGAGCTGCTTCCTCATAATAACATTCTTTGTAACATGTGGCTTTTAGGGTACAAAATTGTATTGTTGTTGAGGTGCACTAATTTAGGTAGAGAGATTGGAATATGAAATGAGTGAATTGCAAAATTGTTATATATAAAGCTCATCTCAGCATTGGAAATACATATTAATGAACACTTCATAATATCTCCTTATGCTGGAGGCTGTGCCAATTTAGCAGAACAGGCAAATACACACAAGTTAATTCCATCAGAGGTTTATATTTGATAAGAATTTTTCAAATCAGTGCACACATTCACTGGTCTACTCATTCGCTCTCAAAATGTACATGTTCTTTATAAATACTATATGTGTAGATTTGAGCAAGGGCTTTGGATGACAGCTGATGTGATGATATACTGAGGCTCTTTAATGTCTCACTGTCAACAAGGTTTCAATATAGATGGATACATTTTCTGGGGAAGTGCCAACATAATTGTAATTAATTCTGTTAAGTACTTCAAACTAATTTCTCTTACCATGCAACACAGGAACTGGAACAGAATCTATCTTTTTTATTATTAAGTGTCATCCTTATATGTTGATTGATATGAAACATTATGGGAGATTTTCTTCTTCAAAGTAGAGAATTGTGTACTCTTAGCCTGTCATTTCTCATTTATTAAAATGAATTAACAGAAAGCCATAGGCTTGTCCAGCATGCACTGGGGGGAGGGAATGAGTAACAAAAGATGGCCTTTTGTAGTTAAAAGCCAGAATTTCCTCTTTTGTAATTAAAGTCTAGCCTCTCTACAAGTATTATTTACAAGATTTATAGTTTCTCTAACAACACCCAGCAATTTAATTAAAACAATCTCTGTCTTCTATCTCACTTTGTTTAGCACTTCTCACTAAATCTTGTATGTTAACAAATTATTCTCTGTTCGCTAGTATTTAATGTTCATGTCAGTAACTGAGATCTTTGCTAATGACATGGGTACACTGATGGTGACTGATTATCTCCCCCTCCTCCTCCTCAAGCCCTACTCTCCAATTCTCTCAATGCAGATTCCTTGAAACCTTCTTGTGTTGAAGGAGACCATTTGGCCCATCATGGATTGTTGAGTCTTTGGTTGAGTTATCCAACTAAATCCACTCAGCTGCTCTTACCCTTGCTCTGCAATGATGTCCCTGCAAGTATTTATCCAATTTAACTTCGCAAGTTATTATTAAACCTGCTTCCAGCATCCTCAAACAGAATTCCAGATCAGTCTTATAAGGTACAAATACACATCATTTCAGATATTTAAAAATGCCACATTCAGAACACGGGAGCCTAGCCAACTATCATTAACTGTAATTTAAAAGTCACTTATTTTCCACTTTCATAAATTTTGTGAGCTACTTTTCCATCCCCAACCACAGATACCCTGGCACTCCGTTTGAATTCCTGCCCATTTCATAGGCTTTCATCCCTGATGATCTAAGCATGACCACCCTTGCTTTCCTGGCTAAGTTCAGTTGTTCCACATGCAGGTCTGCTCTGGAATAGTTTCCACATTTGCAATGCTGGGTTTGTAGGATATCCACCAAGATCTTCTGATAGCACAAATAAAAATTGTATGTGTCTGAAACTACACTTTGCCAGGGTATGAAATATTCTGCTTCCATGTGCTGCAACCAAATAAGGAGGGGTGAATCAGCCCACCCCCACCCTTTCTATTCCAGTGCCTTGATTGCCTTCAATAAATGCCTTTCACTCCTTTCTAACATATAGCTACATCACACTTCAATTAAAACACTGTTTACCAGTTCAAAATGAAAGGGTCAATTACAGGTTGAAAACTAATAAAATACATCCCATATATACCCATCCAGGTATAATAATTAAAAAGGGGAGAGGGTCTGTTATAAAAAGGAAGATCAACAATATATAATATTTAAAAAGAAAGGCTGAAAATAAAAACAGGGAAAGAGAGCAATTTTTCAGATTTGCTGTTACACATCCATCATTGTTCTCTGCTGTGCCCAAATGCATTTTATTTAAAATACAGATTCTTTGTGTATTCCTTTGTCAGGCTTCTTTTTTTTCAAATTGGACAACTTGCAAGTGTCTTTCATCCCAATATGTGAAACTTCCGCAAAAGTGCAATTTAAACATTAGTTACAAATTTGAGGAACTGGTGTCATTCATTCTGATGGCTCATTAATTTCAGTTCAGACTGATAGTGCTGCAATCAGTCCCCTAACTAATGTTGCCAATTTGTTAGGATTCCCCCAAATGGGATACCCCCAAATAATTATACTTCCATTTGAGGATGGATTTACTGTTTCCCCTTCTTCATTTAAACACTTCCTTGGTTAATCTCAACACGGTTAATCTGAAAAGGATCCCTTCCAATGTGGTTAGATTTACCTAGCCCAAATGTATTTATATTTCAAAAAGGAGTCAATTTACCATTCTTGCTTGAAGAAAGAATGAGTTTATTAAATAATTTATCAGCTACTAAAACACAAAGAAAGATAACAAATGTGACACACAGATTAGAAATGAGAGGTAAGGACAAAAAGTAAAAGTGAGAAAAACAATCAGTCTGGCTTGTTTGTGACAAATGGATTTTAAAATGGTGTGCCTTTAAGGTGCTGCTAATATTGGCAGTTGAGTAGTTGTTTGGAGATTCTTGGTTCTGTAGTTCACTGAAAAGTTTAGTTTCCTTCAACAGTGGTTGTGCTGACTTGATTAGTTTTCAGCAATCAGGGAGGGAGAGAGAGAGAGAGACTATTTCTCTTTTGCTGCACATGCTGCTAGTGGTGCCTACTCCCAAGTTTTCAGCTGTGATTCATCAGCATGGTTGAACTCAAACCCCAATCTAGCACATCAGTAGTCTAGAACACTGAGACGAGGGGTTACAACTGCTTTTAACTCCTCACACTTTCTTGTGTTTTGCTGGAACGGTAAAGCACAAGCATAACTTTGACCCAGACCTGTTCTTTTTTCAACCCATATCGTGTTCACAGTTTGGGACACAATCCACAGATGTTTTCTGCTGAGAGGGGTTAACCTCATTGTTTCTGTAACCAGGGATTATCACTGTTTAGTTTATTAAATGGCTTCTCTCCCTTTGAAGTGTTTTTGTCTGAAGTTTTCCTGACTCACTTCAGTTGCAACATTCCATGATTCCTCTCAGGACTTTTTTTGATCCACACAGGAATTTTCTCAGACAGCCGTTAGGTTTACATCATTTTGCTGGTATGTCTTTTTGTTTAAAAAAATGCTGTATTAAAAGTTCAATACATCCATAAATACTTCCATGATATGAATTGTTGTCATGACTATGGTTTCATGAAATGGTTCACTCTGTGGTTAGGTGATCAGTGCTGACATCTTGAGTCAATGTTTTTACATTTTTATGTACAGTTTAGTCTATGAAATGTCCAAGGTATTAAAATCATATAATGGAAATCAAAAATTCATTGTCCATTTTTATCACTATCATAACTTACAACAGAGCAATCAAGAATTAAAGAAAAGTGTGAAAACTCAGATCATCTCAAGTGTCTGGTGGATGCATGGCAAAAGATAGAAAGTCAAATGGAAATAAAAACACATTTTGAATCAAGAAATGTAAAAGAAAATAAAAAGAGACTTTAAAAACAAAGGATAAGGAAGGTAATAAAGTGAAAATAAAGATTAATGAAGAGAACATATAGAATGAGTTATAACTTCTTGCTGATTCAAGATTAGAAATTTGATTCATTTGCTTTATGCCTAAACCGTCAACATTTGGAAAATAAAATCCTTGACTGACAATTATTAATTTCACAGAGAACACACTGATGATTATTTTTCAGTCTTACCCGACACATCCAATCCAACAGTAGCCAGTCCAGTGTCAACATTCCAGTGTGATATCAAGTAACAATTCAGATAGCTGATCATCTTGCTTGTATGGCTCAGTACCACAGCATTTGTCACATGTATGCACTAAATTACTCAGCAAACTGGGACTTCAGTGTTTATGAAGAATAATTCTGCATCAAGTGTCGCTGATCACATGATACCTAATGAGTATTTGATCTTATTACAGTAGATTTTCAGTAGTTACACTTCATCTCTGTTGACTTAAACCAGTTTGCCTTCAGAAATTAATACCCGTGTACAGGTAACATCTGGAAAATAAAAAAACTTTAAAGTTGACAAATATGGAAACGTTAACATTGTGGCAGTATTTCAGGACCAGTCATTCAGAGACACAGGCTGGATACTGGGATGCAAATTCATATCCCATCATGACTGCTGGAGAAATAGAAATGTAATTGATAAATATGGAATTGAAAAGGCTGACTTGGAACTGTATTGATATTCCTTTACTGTCACTGCATCAAAAACCTGGAATTGTCTCCTCAAAAACACTGTAGGAGCACTCAGTGGCTCAAGGGCAGCTTGGGATGAACAACAGATGCTACGCAGCAAGTGACCGTCATATCCCACTAAAAATATAAAAAGCTTCAGAAGCTTGTATAGATTTTACTTTGTGTTTTACTGAGATTATGAAAATTGATAAACATTTTCTTTAGGCAGCTTAGAGCAAAGTGAGCTGTATGAATACATTTCTTTACTCTTTGTTATTGAGAGTAATAGTCTTTTTTGCATGAGTCTTGTTCAATAGCTAAGATGTGTGGTTAGTTTTTAGAGCTGAGGTCTTAAAATAGAGTGGGCTGATGTTTACTTCCACTTTGTACAACTTTGCCTCAAGCTGGTGAGATAGGGATGAATAATTTTTAAAGAACCTAATGCTGTCCATGACTATTGTTCAGCAAATACTGGTAATGGCAAGATTTATTCATCATTGTAAGTGAAAAGTTTCATTCATTTGTCCGTTTTTTACCAGCTTAGGATGACTAGCAACTTTGGGCCAATGGTAGCTAAAGCTCTTCATCACTGGAGGTTTTCTCATGTGGATCTGTTATGGATAAAATGATAGAGATTCATTGTCATGACTGGCCATCAATTTTATTATTCTTGTACTTTGTGAGCAGCAGAATGGTAGAAGGTGATTTAGATAGATTTTGTTTTTCTTCTTTCTTGTAATCTCTATATTCTTATTTTGTTTCTTTTCACAATGCTGCAGTATTGACATATTACTGTAAAACACCACAGAAATTACAGATTTTTACCACATCTCAATCAACATTGTTAGATTCTAATGCTGAACTGAAATAAAAGAACTGAAACTAAAATAAAGAACTAAACTAAAACTGAAAGAAACATTGACATATTAAAAGTAATAGAACTTTTAATACAAATGCACAGATTGATAAACATGGATGACATATTGTAAGACAATGATGATTAAAACATAGCTGTTACATATGCATCAGTCCATTATTGTAGGCCTCTCATTCACCCTAATTTTAAATATGGCATGTCTTATTTATACTTGTCATTAGCAAATATAAATGTAAAATATTCCCTCAATAATATGTTTTCTGTAAGTTCTCATTAACTACATAGAGAAGGTATTGTTTTCATTATATAGTCAAAAGCCACATTTTGAAGTAACATGTCACACCAGTGCTGTTTTAAATTGATGAGTGCTCATTCTGGCTGGAAAACGAATGAGTAATATATGTACTTTCTAATTAAATTGATTCAAATTAATGCACAGAGCAAGAGGTTACTTTGTTCAACCAATAAGTTTAGAGATGAGAAAATATCAGCATTATAATAATGTGAAAAGCAATATAAAATTATGGAAATTGTGAACAATTGTTTTGAACTGAGGAATCTTTGAGGACAGTATAAAGTTTTAGTTCTAGCAAGAAGCAGCAATGGAAATGTATGTCAAGTGGAATTTGAAATACAGCCTGTTCTACAGGTGTCTTTGGCTATGGCGATGGCAGAGCCTGAAGCATGGACTTGGCTGTGGTGGAGGTGGTGCCCAGACCGAGGTCTTCTGACTGCGGGACCTTGCAGAGACATTGCAAAAGCCCTGTACTTGTGTTTGTAGACTCCTTGATCATAGCTCTATTTATGTAATTTCATTTTTATTCCTTTTGTAGTCTGGAGGCTAGGTGCTGACATGCACTAAGGTGGAAGGACTGTAATTCTGAACTTTTTAATTCCTTTATTTTTCTATTTTATTCTCATGATTTTGTATTTTTCTAATTACACAGTGGCACAGTGGCTTAGTAGTTAGCACTGCTGCCTCACAGCACAAGGGACCCGGGTTTGATTGCAGTCTCGGGCGACTATCTGTGTGGAGTTTGCACATACTCCCTGTGTCTGCGTCGGTTTCCTCCGGGGTGCTCCGGTTTCCACCCACAACCCATTCATGTGCAGGTTAGGTGAACTGGCCATGCTAAATTGCCCATAGTGTTCAGGGATGTGTTGTTTAGGGGCATTAGTCAGGTGTAAATATAGGATAATAGAGTAGGGGAATGGGTCTGTGTGGGTTACTCTTCGGAGGGTCATTGTGGACTAGTTGGGCCGAAGGGCCTGTTTCCACACTGTAGGGATTCTATTCTATTATTCCTAAGAATCTGTAGCTTAGTACCTCATACCTAAAATGGCACCGTAAGTAGTGACTTGTAAACGTTTCACTGTATCCATGTGAGTACGTGTGACAATAAAACTAATTCTAATTCTACTAAGCATCTGTCCTTTTTTTCACAATCTGCCAGTCTCTGGTTGAAGAGGCATGAGTTGTTGCTGTGTCTGCTTCTCCTTCGCATGGAGGTTATTGGAAGAGGCAAAACTGACAATGTGTCTTATCCATCACCAGTTCTGCCTACAGTACCCGTGTAAACTGTATATGTGCTGGCTGTTAATTCAGGTTGTGGTATTAGTTTGGGACTTACTTAGATCATATATAGAGACTGAAAAAGGAACACTTCTTCTGTACAATTACATGGAATTTAATGTGGCAAATGGTTAAAGACAAGACACAGTCTTCTTTACTTCACCATTTAAGTGGCTAAAGTTTCCTGGCAGCTATTAATTGTTGTTTGGGAGAACAGGAATTCTGGAATATTTTCCCTTTTTCTATAATTGTAAGTGAACTTCAGCAAAACAGTTGGGTCCAAAATTAAACATCGGGTTGCTACTCTGAGAATCTGACTCGTTCCCCATTCTTCCCCAAACCCAGCTGCATGTTCCACAAATGCTGGAAATGTTTGGGCATCAACTACATTTTTAAATTATCTATGGCCACTGATTTGTGATGGGGTCAGAGCTGCTTCAACCTGGTATCCAGAAGTGTAACTATATCAAAGCAAGTCCTGGGACCTTCATTGTGTAAGTGTAATTTAATATTTGTCTTTGTGCAGTTGCATGTTGATCAGAATAATTGCATTATTCTGTTTTATTGGAACTTTTTCAAACCTCTGTGAATAAAAGCTGTGTCAATTATGAGTCTGGATAGAGGGTTGTTATGTTGACTGAGGGCCTATGACCGTTGGTATGCCACGAGAGTCCACTGTTGTTTGTCATTTATATCAACAATTTGTATGAAAATATAGGATGTATGGTTAGTAAGTTTGTGAATAACATAAAAATTGGTGGTATAGTAGACTATGAAGAAGGTTATCTAAGAGTAAAACGAGATCTTGATCAGACGGGCCAATGGGCGAAGAACTGGCAGATGGGGTTTATTTTAAATAAATGCGAGGTATTGCATTTTGGTAAGGCAAACCAGGGTAGCACTTACACAATTAATAATGGGGCCCTGGGGAGTGTTGTTGAACAGAGAGACTCAAGGGTGCAGTTTCATATTTCCTTGAAAGTTGAGTTGCAGGTACACAGGGTGGTGAAGAAGGCATTTGGCATGCTTGCCTTCATTGGTCAGTGCATTCAGTTTAGAAGTTAGGACATCATGTTATGGTTGTACAAGACATTGGTAAGGCTACTTTTAGAATACTGTGTACAATTATGATCACCCTGCTATAGGAAGGATGTTGTTAAACTAGAAAGGGTACAGAAAAAATTGACAAGGGTGTTGCTGGGACTGGAGGATTTGAGTTATAGGGAGAGGCTGAATAGGCTGGGGCTATTTTCCCTGAAGTATTGGAGGCTTGGGGTGACATTTTAGAGGTTTATTCAATCATGAGCGGCATGGATAAAGTGAATAGCCAAGGTCTTTTTCCAAGGTTGGGGAATCCAAATCTATAGGATATCGGTTTAAGATGAGAGGAGAAAAATTTAAAAGGGACCTGAGGGGCAACCTTTTTACACAGAGGATGGTGCTTATGTAGAATGATCTGCCAGAGGAAGTAGTAGAGATTATAACATCTAAAATACAAGTACATTAATAGGAAAGGTTTAGATGGATGTAGGCCAAACACAGGTAATGGACTACTTTAGTTTGGGAAACTTGGTCGACATGGGCGAATGGGACTGAAGGGTCTGTTTCTGTGCTGAATAACTCCACAGCTAGTCATTTCCTAAAGAAATAAAGTGCTGATAATTGTTTTGGATTTAGTTGCTTTAGGGACAGGAGGCCTTTCTCAGCTTGTAGTTTAAGTGTGAGAGCTTAAGTCAAGGTTATCAGTGTCAATGATACCAGCAGTGGGTGACACAGTAATGAATATTGTTGAGTGAGACATACTAATATACAATTTGTAAACTTGAATGATACTGTATAATAACAGGTTATTTAATATACTTCCTACCAGTAGAACCACTTCAGGTTCTTGCCAACTCTCCCATCAAAATCAGCTCAGTTCAGTCAGAGTCTAGAATTTTACTTTTTGAAACTTAGAAACAAAGGGCTCAAAACAGAGCTAGTCAATCTGGTCCCTGCCAGCTCCTTGTTCAAGAAATCTAAAATTATTACCATTATCCTCACTCACCCCTCTTCTTCAAATACTTCTCCAATATTCCATGAAAGATATAACTTTGCCTAAACAATGTCTGTGATAAAGTCTTCAATGCTGCAGCAAATCTTTTCTTAGGAGAGGTGTCCCAATCTCCCCTATCACTCAGAAGGACAATGTAAAAATGATAATTGATTCTCAACCTTTGCTAATCCTTTGCTACTCAGTCCATTGATTCTTTCAAAACCATTCACTGTATCAAAAACCTCATCAAAAAGCTTCCCTCTCCCCTACTACAGTGGAAATAATCACCATGACCACTCGTCTCCATCTCTGGCATTAGCCTGGTGTTTCTGCATTCTATGATCTCCATGGTTTGGAAACCTGTGTGCAGTAGCCAGCATGACACACAATGCTCTGATTGTGATTTGTGCTTCAATTATTCTTCAGACAGCAATTTCCTTTATTATACAGTATGCCCATTGCTGCTATTAATGACAATTACCAGATTTGGAAAAAACTGGGAAGGAAATCCTGCTCCCAATGACCTTCTGTCAGGCCTAGTGGAAAAAAAAACTGGAATAATGTATTTTAGGTCAGTTGAGTAAGATATTTGCAGCCTGGATTGCTCATGCTGTGATCTGGACATCATCAAAGTGAAGTAATTTGAAACAGATTTGAAATGTTATAATGTTTGGCAGGAAGGAAAGTGCGTGAAGAAGAAAAGCATGCAGAAGTTATGTGCATTGCAGACTAATTCTAAACTTGTTTCATCTGTTCATTGCCAGTTTTCAACTTTGAGAAATATGTAGAATTTCAGCAGGAATACTAAACATTTATCTGTTTAAATTGTAACCAAATAATATATTTAATAATCTTTTGTTTAATGTTGTGGCTAAATGTTGCATGGATGATTACAAGCATAACATGAAATAAGCCAGTTGTCCTTTTCTACTATTATCTGTATCACAGGTAAACAGTGAGATGGAACTCAAAGTGGCTCTAACCCCACAATGATTTTCTAACCAAACATTGCTGGGATATAACACTGTGTACCAGCTGCCTGTTAGAGAAATCGTGTAACTTTAATTTCCAATATTTCAATTGAACTTAATCTTTTAATGTCAATAATAGACATTCTAATTCACATAACCACAATTCAGTACAGGCAGGGTGAAAATCTACTCCTTTATATTCTCTTTCAATTAAAATTTGTCAATGCACATCAGTGAAAACATAAACATTCAGCTATATTGTCACTTTTCTTGGTCAGAATTGCTCTAATACAATATGAACAAGAAAAGCAATGGTATTTGGATGTTTTAGGGACATAAACTAGAGCACTTTTAGAACTTAGAAAAAAATTATTTAAGTAATCTGTGGAGTTTGCAATCTCCTAGATTTTTGCTTGGTGCCAATGTTCAATAATATGCTTCTGAGGAAGGGTCACTCGACGTGAAATGTTAACTCTGATTTCTCTCTTTGCAGATACTGTCAGACCTGCTGAGCTTTTCCAGTAATTTCTGTTTTTGTTTCAACAATCTGCTGCTATCTATCAACCATTCTTTAGTTTTGGACAAGATTGAAATGTGAAGCATTGGTACAGTTGAGAAATTGATTATGGCAATAATTATAGGTTTTGTAATCATTTTTAGGTCTCACTTCACTCATATGCCATTTTTCCTGCTTGATTTGTTTTGTGATATATCATAGTTGAGATCTCCATTGACAACATTTCCCTTATCACTTTGTCTCATTAAATTAACACTACAGAATGTGTGACAGTTGATTGGTTCAAACATATGCTCCGTTATGTAAATTGTAAGAAATACCATATGTTTTGTGCGTCAAAATCTCTAGTTCTTCCAGTATACTCCAACTTTGGGATAAGTTTGAATTTCTGATCCCAAATCATGAGTTCAGAATTGGGAAATAGCTGACTCTGTAGGATCCAGCTTGGGAGAATGTGACCCCTACGATCTAATTCGAGATGCAAAAAGAATGGTAAAAACCCATTGACTACATTTAACCTACTCCTTTAAAACTTGATCCTGCATAAAAACATATATTTGTGTTCATAGCTCCACTTCAAAGATTTCAGAGGCACTTTGAGTTATCAATCAAACTGTAATATAATAGGCACTCCCTGGTGATAATGATATGAAATCAGACATGCTGCACAAATCTTTTAAAGATAGCCTGCAGGCTTATTTCTGCAGACAGAGTAGCAACCCCTGCCTTCTTTTTATACTGTAGACAGTCTACAGCCTACAGGGTGGCATGATAGCTCAGTGGTTAGCACTGCTGCCTCACAGCGCCAGGGACCCGGGTTTGATTCCTGCCTCAGGCGACTGTCTGTGTGGAGTTTGCACATTCTCCCCATGTCTGCATGGGTTTCCTCCGGGTGCTCCAGTTTCCTCCCAGAATCCAAAAATGTGCTGTTCAGGTGAATTGGCCGTACTAAATCGCCCATAGTGTTATGTACATTAGTCAGGGGTAAATATAGGGTGGGTAACTCTTTGGTGGGTCGGTGTGGATTTGTTGGGCCAAAGGGCCTGTTTCCATACTGTAGGGAATCTAATCAGTTTATTTCAACAATTTAAGGGTCAGGAGATTTATGAAATATTTCACCACTCATTCTGTGTCAAAATCCTGTAATTCCATTCTGACCAACATTCTCTGTGCAGAAAATGGATGATAGTGGTTCAAGAAGGCAGCTTCACAACAGCAACCAGGAATAGGTAAGAAATGCTGGCCCAGGCAGTAAAGCCTACATTCCGTGATTGAATAATGAAAAAAATTGTCATGATCCCTATGTATGAAGTGACCCAGTAGGAACATACAAATCAAAGGATATCCCTGAGTGAAATCATGAAGAGTTGAAGTGGGTTCAGAATTGTTCTGTGGTTAGTTGTGATACTGTGCTGAAGCTGGTTGTTTGCTGGTGTTTGGATGAAGGTTGGAAGGCAAAACTGTCGATGGAGTATTTAAGGATGTAAGGGTCATTAAAATGAAACCTGGAGAAACAAGCAGCAAGCTACACCTGCCACTCCATGAACTGTTCACATCTAGTTTCTTGAGAGAAGAGAGGAGAGTTGCAAACTGATAGAAATGAGGCAAGTTGAGATTTTAATGAGATGTAAAGACTCTCACTTTTGAAACCTTAAAAGGAAAAAAATGGCATTGCTGCAGGTTACTCTGAGCATTTTGGACCAAGGTGTCTATTACACACCTGCAGGCCAGTGGGGGCTGTCTGGTCCAGTGTTAAATAAAACCTGCCGCTGAAATTTAGAACTGCACTAAACCCCTTCATAGTCAGTTGCCAGAAGTGCTGACCCATTGGCAGATTGAGTCTGTGGGTTTTTTGGATGTGCTGTACTTTTATATGAAACTGTCTCCTTATCTGTATCATTGACAGCCGACAGACTTTGTTTTCTAGATCACGTTCACCCCCCAGTAATCATTGTTCTTTCTGAAATTGTGATGGAAATCTGTAATAATTTGTTTTGGTCAGAATGATTCAATGCTCTCTGAATACAGTCTGCAAGCCTCTGTGCATTTAGGAAAGAAAAGATGTAACCGAGAGAGATAAATTATTCAGATTAGACAATTGAATGAGCTGTTTTATAAAATTTGTGCACTGAGCTTACAATGTATTGCAATACATGGTGAGCCTCATACTACAGTCCCGCTCTAACCACCAACTCATTGTATTGAGGCATAAAGCAGTTTATCCTAACAATTTATCAGAATACTTGATACTGCTTTCCGTTTCCTATATCCTGGAAGAGAAGAGTTGTAGATAAACTAGCTGTATAGAAAACTAGACATCTGCCTCTGCTATCTTTCTACACATATATATGTATTAAACAGGCAATAGCATATTGCTGCAAATTACTTATGATAGATAAGCAAAGATTTCTAAAGCTTGAATTTCATTTCTAAAGCTTGAATCGTAATACTTAACATATACACATTGAGTCTGATTTTTCATGCACAAGTTTTTATTTTTTTGCAAAACTCAGTCATTGAATAGTAGCAACATATACACAGTTTCAGGGTGGAAAGTCCCAGGCTTGATTTTTGGTCTGTGCTGACTTGGTGAGAGATAGGGGAATAGTACAATGTTACAATTGACCTCATTGTTCTGGGCGAGAAAGAAACAAAACCATCAGGTTTTATGCCTCTAATTCGGATCTACCGATCACTGCTGGAATATGGACACTGGATGAAAAGAGAATTGGATGTGTTGTGGGGACCTCTCAGTGTTCACCATCTCTGCTCACATCAAAAGGATGCCTGCTTGAGAACCTTGCATTTTTGTGGCATATTCCCAACTGATTCCACATATTCAGGTTGGAACAAGCAAGGAATGGGCTAGATCACCAAAAGACTGAATCTTATCAGAAATTGGCAAAGTGTCTTTTGCACTGAGTTTTATGGAAGGTTTCTCTCTGTAAGGCCTAGCGAGTTTACTTACCCTATCATCCCAAACTTGCTTTATTAATATTTACCATCCCGCTTTTGAGCCCCACATGTCTGATGCTTGCCCGATCCTCCCACTTTCTGAGGGTAGAAGTACTTGCAATTGCTGGGATATCCTGAGATCCTTGTCACCAGCTATTTTATGTATAAATATATTGCTCTGGCAATATACTTAAAAGGCCATTGGGTGTCTACGCACAGGTGTCTGGAGCTGTCTGCAAGATTTAAGGTATTTGCCGTGGACATGACAGACAGGGGAAATGATAGACAGAGCACCCCACTTTATGGACAGGAACCAAAGGTCCTGGTGGATGGCGGGACAGAGCTCATGTTCCCTAGGACTGGCACAGGAGACCATAACACCAGACCATGCCAGCCTGACCCAACGTTATCAACCAGGTCAGCGTGGTCTCAACTGTCCCGAGGAACACCCAACAGGAATAGGGTCAATGACCTTCTAGACTCTGCCAGAGGAAGAGCAATCATCTTCTTACTGTCTCACCACATTCACTTTGTTTCTGCTACTGCACCTATATCCTACCAAGGCTCATACTCTACCACTCACAGTATTGCTTGCGTCATCCCTCACTCACGCTTTCCTACCCAAACACTCCATGCTATAAACCCTGCATGGCGTCTCTACTACCTACTCTCTCACTCGGGACCCCTTGCCAGTTTTCCCCAACCTGCATCAGTATTGCCACTATCTCACTCAATCCCTTCTTTTCTCTCATTCCAGAAGGAATAGGTCTAAAAGATCCTGGCATGGTGCTAGGTACTCAGTAGTCAACCTTTCAATCCATATGAGGAGAGAATCTTTGCCCTTGCCAATGTGGACAAGAACTGGTCCTGTGGAGGTGCAGAAACATCCATATCTTAGCAGTCAAATCAGAAACATTGTCTATTCCTGTGCTATTCTCCCATTACCACCACTGTGAAGGTATTTTCAACATGTCTGAGATTCTACACCACGCTCATGATGCTTTCTGTTCAGGGATGAATAGCATTTTTATGGCCTCAGCAATGAAGAGTGTGGTCTCACAAGGCATCCCTTCTTCTGCCTCTGAGGAAGAGAGCCTGGATGTCTTAAAAGATACATTGTCAAGGCTGCTCCTGTAAGCTCTACCAGCTCTGATACTGTCACCTTGATGGGTATATTTACCAGAGCATCTGCTGCTGAGCCCTTCACTGCCATGTCTCTGTAGCTGGCTGAGGAAGAAATGCCCCAAGTCATGGGCAGTTGGAGAACAGCCAGAGACCAGACAGCTGCTCAGTCCCAGGCAGGAGAGGACCCCATGGCGATGACAATTTGTCATTTCATCAGCTTGCACAGACATTCAGAGGAGCAGCAGGAGGGCTTTGTCATGGGACACTGGATAACCTGACCCAGAGTCTGCAGCAACGCAGTTAGGATCCTGTTCCCTTAGGTATGCAATCGTCTAGTTGTCTCCATGGAGAGGTTGGCAGCTGCCATGGGCAGACAGCTCTGACAGTTTCACATGTGCTCAGGCCAGCACTCCATTGCTCCAACCCAAATGGCAAGGCAATAGAGGGAAAAGGGACTCTGAGCTCACTCCAGGTGCTCATTCCTCACAAAGTAACAGAGTGGTAGAAGTGGGTACTCAACAGAATAGAAACTACTCTTTGGTTTCCTCAGGAGTCTCCACTCAGGACACTTCAGAGGTAGTTGGCCCTTCCATCTCCACCCTGTTCTCCACTCTTAGCCCTATCCTGGGTCAAGCTATGAAATGTGCACTTGCCTCTGGGTAGGACACAGTCAGCATGTCAGGGCCTTGAGACACAAACACATAGCGGGTTATCCAATCAAACACAAGGGCCAACAGACTCCACGGTAGGACAGACTACCTCCACCTAGCTGTGGAACCTGGGACTGTACTGAGTCATATGGCTGAGGAAGAAAGAAGGGCTGTTATAAGCTGGCATGGGTGACAATTAATTTTACATTAGCTTTCTCATATTAAATATATGTTTCCTTTCTTTCATCAGCCGTATGAGCTGATGTCTGTCTAGTTGCAGCTATGACACTGAAGGTACAGAGCCTATCCATTCTTTGTGCTATACAACATCCTATTGTCCAAGGTGTTAAGAGAACACCTCTTGCTCTGTGTGCAGGCTATAGAAAGTTGAAAGGTAATTGTTACTTTTGCAAGTGAATGTTTCAGATTGTAAAACATTGCTTGTGTATCACAGACATTAGTAGGATAGATTTGTAATATTGCACATTGTGGTCAAGAGGGCTTGGGGTTAGGATTCAATGCCTTCGGTTCACAAAATTCATATTGCTCACAGATATGATTCAGCGTTAGTGTATGGGTGTCTGTGAAATGCTTTACAGGGTTTCTTATTGAAGAAATTGAAGACCCTTGCCTTGCCCTTACTCCGTCCCTGAGTGTGGTGGCAGCCATTCTCAGCTTTTACAGTGGAAGGAAACAACAGTTGTTCCTCAATCAGTGAGTCTCAGCTCAGTCTCTTATCCTCAGTGAGCACACAAATGTACATATTTCCTTGTTGGTCACCCTTTTTGTCAATCCCCAGTCTTTGAGCTTCACCAAGAACTCTCCCACTCTGTCCCTCTAAATTTTCATCACCCCACTTTACATACCCACCCCTGGCCAAACCCAGGCATATCAAGTAAACATGTCAGATATAGTACTCCAGTGTTGCCTGTGAAAATCATGGTGCTGTGGATTGTGGATGACACTTTATCTCATACTACCCCTTTACCTTCTATCGATCATATTTTGAGTTGCCAATCTCCCTTCACAATGAGAATCCCCCCCGTTTCACAGCATGCTGCCTCTAATCCCCTCTAATTAAGTTCCAAGATGTCCTCCTGCAGCACTGACCCCTGATAAACCCCCCCATTGGCTATTAATTGATGGACCTCTGGGACTGAACATGGCCCATCTCCTTGAGCAACTTAAAAAGAAAAGCCCTGAATAATAGTGACCAGACATCTGAGTGACACTGTACAGTTCCTCGAATGTCTTTCTACGACTCTCCAGACTTGTTACATTGGAGCGAAGGGGCTGAACATTGTCTGTTCCCAGATTGTACAGCTTTGGACCCCCTGACAGTGGCTGCTGCAAGTGATTGACTGACCATGTCCATGTCTGATATGGGAGGCTGCCGTTAACTAACAATGCTAATACCCCCGACTGAAGGAGATATCACTTGACTGAGGGTTACTACCGTTAGAGTTTAAGACATGGCCAGTCGGCTGATTCATGTATTTCCCGCATACGTGGCTGGCACTTGGTGCAGAAGATTGACGTACCGTGTGCTGGACAGCAGACTGCTGACTGCTGACAACCATGACAAACTGCCTGGTTTTGTGTCTATGCTAAACAGCAAGGCAAGACAGAAGTACTATGAGGTGTACAAAAACAAGGTGAGCCAAGGCGGGAATGTGAGCACTGAGCTAGGCACATTGGGAGTGAGCACTAAGCCAGCGAGGAAGGAGCTCTGTGATTCAACCGAGGCCAAACCATGAACTGGGTACCTGTCTCTGCATGCAAAGCGTCTTTGTAGCAGCATGGCATTCAAGGGTACTAGTGCTGTCCAAAGTGCGGCGTGGAAATGTAGAAGTGTAATATAAGTGGATTGGAGATGTGCCAGGATGATGTGGTGAGACTGGTACATGTTATTCAAATCACCACGGTGTCGGGTGGCCAAGATAGAGGACCAGAAGCCTAGAGTCACAAGATAACCACTCATACCCTCATTCAGCATTTAGTTTCCATGTTGCAAGTTGGGAAAATGGGAAACAGCATACTAGTGAGGTGAGGTGAGATGGTAATGAGGATCATACTGAGTGATAATCAAAGTAAATAGGCCTCTCACCACTCCGTAGTGAGAATCTCATCTTGCTGTCCAATGTTTGATTGAAAATGGGACTTATTGGTTTTGGTACAAGTAGGCCCTTGCTGGATATCTCATTTGATTTTCCCAACTTTCCTGCCATGGCCCACATCATTCTGGAACTGGGAAAGTTCCATCCAAAATGCTTGGATTAACTGTTGTTCACTTTTCCAAACTTAACAATAACAAATAACAGTCGTGATCTGATTAGATGGATTATTCTGAAAGTGATACAGATGCTAAATGATTGGCCTGAAAGTTTTATTGTTCATTTTATTTGAATTTAACTGTTTTTACTGTGGAAATATATTCTAAAAACACCTCAAGTAACATCTCAAATAGCCAATTAGCATAATTAAATATTTTGAAGTAAATCCATGCTTTCATACAAGCTCATTGTATTCAAATACTTGGTATCAGTAATGCCTTTTTAATGCAGTTTTTTGACTCATTTCAATGAAATATTCCATATGGTGCACTTCAGCATTGGAGACATTGATGTAAGGCTATTAATGCATCACAAACAAGAACTGAAACAAAAATCAATTTAAAAAAAATTGTTTATTAGATGTTGATAAATATGAAGGATGATCAAAAGGCTAATGAGATCATGCAAGCAGTAGGGATAAACTCGTGACTTAAAACAGGTACTGCTTGAATTTCTTTTTGTTCTGTGTTTGGGGCATCATTCATTATTTTGTACTGAAGAGAAGTGTAATTCTATGAAATAGCAGCCCACCTAGAAACTTGAATCTGATCAAATATACCATTTGTCAAAACAGATACAATCAGGCCCTGCCATTATCCGTAGGAATGGAAGTCTGTTGAACTTATCAGACTGAAGTGGGAGGTCTGGTAGTTACCAGTGTAAGGGCAATATTATCTGCATGGAGGATTAGATACCCCTGGGATGCGGGAGGGTTTATATGAGTGATGAACTAAACAAAGGATCAGACTGATCAGTAGAACCATTGTTCATCTACATCTGTGACTATGGCTTTCTCTCATGATTACTTGCAACATATTGATTAGAATGTGCCACTGAGAATGACCTGTACATCTTTGTAATATGGAGTTCCAAATGCACGACCTATGCAGCCATTACTAACAGTATTAATTATAAGAAATATAAAACGATTATGGGATAAGTATCATTGATGCAGTGCTAAAATTTACTTATCTGCTGTAGTTTGACATATTTAGAGTTGTTTCAGCAAGGGTGAAATAGGAAATTCCACAAATTAGTACAGGTATTATTACTCTTAAGTTTGTTTATTTCACAGTACACATAGAAGATATTGGAAGTCTAGCAAAAGAAGAATTCAGTTCCTTTGAAAGAATCGGCTGTGCAGCAGGATCATGTCAGTGAGAAAATTAAAATGAACTTGGACTTCCAGGTCATGTGGTGTTTTAGTTCCTTGTGAAATTAATCTGATGCCCATCTAACCTACACTGTTCCATTATTATCCATATGTATGTTCAATGCTCATTTAAAAGTCCTTAATGTCAGCAAGTCTACTACTGTTGCAGGCAGGCCGTTCCACACCCTTACTACTCTCTGAGTAAAGAAACTACCCCTTATATCTGTCCTAAATCTATTACCCTTCAATTTAAAGTTATGTCCCCTTGTGTTAGCCTTCACCATCCAAAGAAAAAGGCTCTCACTGTCCACCCTACCTAACCCTCTGATTTCTTATATGTCTCGATTAAATTACCTCTCAATCTTCTTCTCTCCAATGAAAACAGCCTCAGTTCCCTCAGCCTTTCCTTGTAAGACCTTCCTTCTATACCAAGCAACATCCTAGTAAATCTTCTCTGAACCCTTTCCAAAGCTTCCACATCCTTCCTATAAGGTGGTGACCAGAATTGTACACAATACTCCAGGTGCGGCCTTACCAGTGTCTTGTACAGCTGAAGCATGATCTCGTGGCTCCAAAACTCAATCCCCCTACCAATAAACGCCAATGCACCATATGCCTTCTTAACAACCCTATCAACCTGGGTGGTAACTTTCAGGGATTTATGTACGTGGATACCAAGATCTCTCTGTTCATCTACACTGCCAAGAATTTTACTATTAGCCCAGTACTCTGCATTCCTGTTACTTCTTCCGAAGTGAACCACCTCACACTTTTCTGCATTAACCTCCATTTGCCACTTCTCAGCCCAGCTCTGCATCTTATCTATGTCCCCCTATATCCCACAAGATCCTTTGGCACTATCCACAAATCTGCCTACCTTAGTGTCATCTGCAAATTTACTAACCCATCCTTCTACGCCCACATCCAGATCATTTATAAAAATGACAAACAATAATGGCGCCAAAACAGATCCTTGTGGCACACCTCTGGAAACTGAGCTCCAGGATGAACATTTCCCATCAACCAGCACCCTCTGTCTTCTTTCAGCTAGCCAATTTCTGATCCAAACCACTAAATCACCTTCAATCTCAAAACTCCATATTTTGCGCAATAGCCTACCGTATGGCACCTTATCAAATGCCTTACTGAAGTCCATATACACAACATCAACCGCTTTACCTTCATCCACCTGTTTTGTCACCTTCTCGAAGAACCCAATAAGGTTAGTTAGGCACAACCTACCCTTCACAAAACCGTGTTGACTATCCTAAGCAAATTATTCCTTTCCGTGCCACCGTGGGCGGCACGGTGGCACAGTGGTTAGCACTGCTGCCTCACAGCGCCAGAGATCCGGGTTCAATTCCCACCTCAGGCGACTGACTGTGTGGAGTTTGCACGTTCTCCCCGTGTCTGCGTGGGTTTCCTCCGGGTGCTCCGGTTTCCTCCCACAGTCC